>NC_141234.1:13280000-13395000 GCF_054856515.1 Filicampus tigris
AAAAAATAAAAGCTGTAGTGACTTAGGCATGATGTAATTAGAATTATTAAGTAGTAGAAGACTCATCTTGTGTCATTACAATGGCAAATCTCTAAACTAAAAAGTATCTTAATGAATAGGATCAAAAAAAATCAAAGCAGTAAAATAAAAAATGTTACCGCCAAGCAGAAAATATGCACATTTTATGTGCGCAAGTTAATTATGCCACTTCAGAGGAGCTTGTTAAAGGATAAGGAAAGCTGCATAAATTTAACAGTAATCCAGGCAGGCAGAACTCATTTGCAGGGATGGTCTTATCTGGCCACTGCAGCTTTCTCACAAAATTAACCTTGGATATTTGGGCCCAATTGAGCCGTTTGATTCTTCCTTTCCCTCCCTCTGTCTCTCTCCCCACCCTTCCATTACACACATTGTCTGCATACAACCCTTCCCCCTACGTTACCCTCACCCCTCCCTTCATCCTCTCTGTGTTTTTCTTCCTTGGTATTAAATCTATGACAATCATTTGTATTGGAGACACTCAGATAGACAGTCATCCATAAAACCAGAAAATCCTCAAGTATTATTTCAAAATTTTGCACATGTACACTTCCTTCTGCTTTCTCGTGCAAATGCTTCAGATTTTGTCATTTTGGCTGGCACTTATTTTATTTTATTTTATTTGTAACTTAATACATTCTTCAACTTTCCAACTTATTGAATTGTCATTTGTTCAACTGCAGAAGCGTTTTCTCTAATGCTGTTTAGGTCATCATCCACTGGGTGGTCTGAAAGCAAGTGAATAGCACCAGAAAAATGGTTTTCTTTTTCACTTCTCCAATTGCTAATCCTCTCTGCTTGCTCCTCTCACATGGTTTTGGCACTCCATCACCTGCAGACTGATGGTACTGACAACGTCACCTGTCCCCATCTGTAACACTAATGTCCCTGTCGGTTGATGCCAAGAGAATACATAAATCAGCCTTTCTGTCGTCCCACTAATGGGACTTCTCCCTGGGAAGTATGTATATACCCCACCGTCCCCCAGCTCTGATTCATTCTCTATGCTGGAAATGTATGCTAATCATGTCTCAGTGTCCATGAGGCATGAGTCTTCAAAGTCAACCACAAATCTAAAATGAAGACATTTTCCTGCTATTGTCAGTTTATCCTGAAGAGGCTTTACCATGTTAAAGCTCATCCTATGTGTGCAAGTTTTAAGTTTGCTGGTAAATCAAATTTGACTATTTAAAAAAAAAAGGGGGGGGGTAATTTGACTGAAATTTAAGCTTGAACTTTTTAAAAGACATTTGACTCATAAGTGAACCTGCTTAAGGCGGCAGCCAACCCAAACATATTTTTTTCAAGAATATGTCTATGCAGGCCCACTAGTTGAAACACGGCATTCTGATTAATCCTGTAATGCATTTGTAGAATATGAGTAAAGCAGCAAAATCCACCTGTTTTTAACCATCTCAGGGGGCGGGCATTTTGTCATTTCTGTCGACTGAAAATGACAAATGCTCAGGGCTCAGATAACAACCAATCATGGCTCAGCTTCAGAAAACAGGTGAGCTGTGATTGGTCGTTACCTGAGCCCTGAGCAACTGCGATGTCCTTTTCAGTCAACATATATCACAAAATGGCCGCCCCCAGAGATGGCTAAAAAGGGGTGGATTAACTCTTCTCCCACAAACGCAATATTTACCTGAATGCCCTGTTTCACCTAGTGGGCTTGCATACAACATATTTGTGACAAAAATATGTTTGGGTTGACTTCCACTTTAAGGCATGGTATATTAGAAAATGCTGGCTGTTGTTGTGTGGGCTGACACACTAATGCGCAGAGCAGTTAGGGTCTGTGCTACAATATCCTCGGCTTGACTTGTCTGAAAGATAGCATTCCACCCCCAGTAGGCATGATATTACCTTTGGCACAATGGTGATCATATTTCTTGTGAAATATGAGTTTTTTTGGTGGCTACTTTTTTAACCCAGAAGTAAGACGCCTGGTTCACCAAAACACCGCCTCTTCTTATGTGTCTGCCACACACCTTTTTTGACGTCGTTCTGAAGCTGGTTTCTGCGAGCACCACCCACGAAACAGTAAATGAACAGTTCTTAACAGTATGCTGCTCATATAAACGCTAGTATGAAAAAATAACATGTATTCTTCTAAATAATTTGTGTCGACGTTCAATTTGTAAGTTACTTGTTTTTCATTTACTCTTTAAAGATATAAATGTTCATTAAATTTTTTGGAGATAATGTACTTTTTTGTAGTAGGATCAGTGAAAAAAATATATTATCACTCCAACATCCGTTTTACTGAGTAAGCTTTTATGACATCAAGTAATGACCTGACTTGAAATTTGGTGGCGACTCAAATTGACTTGCTTGATTTTTTTTCCCACAGTGACTTGGGACTTGCCACTCAAAAAAAAAAAAAAAAAAAAAAAAAGTCTCTACTGAAGAAACACTGACCTGGCTGAACTTCAGCCCAACAATTGTTTGACCCTTATCAAAAGGCAGTCAACAGAAACACCCCTTAACAAAAAGGAAGACGAAACAGAAATAACTGACACACTTTTCAGGGTGACTCATGGGAGTATGGCAGTATTTTGAGTTTTTGAGAAGGTGAAATGGATAATAAAAACTTTGTTTGCTAGTGCCCAGTGGCACCTTTTGAACAATTGTATTCTTATAAAGATTCATATCGCTGGCGTTGGGTCAAAATCTCATAAATCACAGTTTTTTTGGGGTGAATTTCATATTTTTTTTAAATCTAACCACTATTGGTCCGTCGAGTGTTATTTTTACACATTATTGGCTAATCTAAAGGGTTGAAAATAGCTTGCTCTCTTTCACAATGCAATGCTAATGGTTGGACAAACCTGCCATTTTTATTCCTCAAAAGTGACTATTTTGGAGGTACAAGGTTTTGGCCCGATGCCAGCGATACGTTAGTTTATTTCAAACCCTATACTATGCAGAACCACAGCAATTTAGTTTCAATATTTTGAACGAAAAGAGTTCAATATATTTAGTAATTATCATGGCCTTTATTTTATAATGTGACAGTTCACCCGAAGGTATGTTACAAGTGACCCAGATCCTGAGGTTAGTTGTGCTGTAACATTTCACTCCTGGTACTTGAGTTTACGTCATGCATTTTCTGTTTTGAGTTGCGCATGCGATTTCCATGCCATCATTAGTGGACATAACGTTGCTGTCCTGTGAAAAACACGTACTGCATGTCCAATTTGGGATTTTTCTACATTTTCACATTAAAGCAATGTCTGTAAAAAAAGAAAAATGAAAAAAAAATGGACAAAAATTGTGTTTTCACAGGACAGTGACGATAAGCTAGTTTGCATATCAGTTTGAACACCCTAGTTCAAATCAGCGCAAAGTTAGAAACACAAATGTCAAAAATGTTACAGTTATTCCCAGTCTCTCCAATCGCACAAGTGAAAAAGAAACTTGAAAAAGTCTCTGGTGCTCACACTGCTACACTATGCAGTATACCTTGGCTGAAGCTCTTTGCCCGTCGCATTTACAGATCACAACCCACATTGTGTTCTTGTAAAGAATGCACAACCAGTGGCTGATGTGCTATCTATTGCTCATAGCTAGTTATTTCAAGGGGCTCTGAAAATGTACTGGTTGATGCCTTTTCCAGATTATAGACACCCTGATTTGTTCAGGCCGTTTTTTTCAGACTTGTAAGCAAACCCTTAGTTTACATTTGAAAAGGAAGGTTCGTACGGCCCGTAATATTTACTGTATTTTTTTAACAGACCCTACACCACAGAAAAATTGGTCATGATAATGTTTTAGAAGCATCCGTCAATCCACTTTGATGACTTTGATTGGAAGTCAAGAATCAGGCTCAAAATCGGCCCGATTATTGAGTCACTTGTGTCCAATTTTTTTTTCTCAGAGGCCCGTTTCGAGAAAACTCAAAGGCTGCGAGGGCCACTTTGAAATTCATCAACTGTAATTTAAGTTAACACACTAAAAGCAAACCATTGAACAATAATAGTTTGTCTTTAGTTTTATGAAATGCTGCTACATCAGAGCTTTCTATTCCAAGTAGCTCAAGATTTTTCAGGCTGCCCTGTACTCCATTAGAATAGATTCACCCCAGCACATCTCCACATTCAGAACCAAAACGATAAGAGCCATATGGAGAACGCTTTCACTCCTTGAAGATTATTAATGTTGTTCACAGATCGGACCGTGACAGAGCAGAAAGTGGAGGAAACCAATGATGCTCTTGAAATGGAATTATCTTTATTCACCGGGAAAGTTTTGCTCATATTTTAGTTGTAAATAGATGGTGTCTTTGCGTATCTAGAAAAGCTCTATATAAAATCAATTTATTGTTAATAGCAGTTAGGCCTGTGGCAATAAGACATTTTTCTGGATGATATATTGTCCCACAAATTATTGCAGATAAACAACATTATTGTCTACATTTATTTGAGAACAAATTCAGTATTTAGAAATTAATAATACAGCATAATCACGGAAGTACAACCTTTCAAATGCAATAAAGTTTTACATATTGCAAGTATGTTTTTACCATCGTAATTGGCACATTTTTACAGCAGTGTTTACGGAAGTAAATATGGTCCCTTGTGTAGGGGCTCATTATCTGATCTCATATCGCCAAAGTAACGAGGCAGGAGGAAGTACATATCAATCGGGGCTCTGAGGTGACGCTCCTCATTCTCCACATTTAATGGAGATGTTTATTAAAGATGACGTTGTCATGGTCTGTCTATGAGTTTGGTTTTTGACTTTAGTTTCATGTTTTTCCTTGTGTTCCTTTGTCTGTCTGTCTTAGTAAGTTAAAAAAAAACATCTCAATTTTGCTGTTCACACTGCATGAAAACATCAGATGCATGTCGGGCAAAAAAAAAAGAAAAATCTTAATTGAGCTGTAGTGTGAAGTCTCTGTGAGCAAAAATTGCAAATTAATAAAAGGCACAATGAAAACAATAAAATAGACCATGTCTCTATTGGGTTGAAAAAAAATCACCACACAACCAAAACAATACACAAAATGACATATGCAAGTCTCAACAAACAAAATTGCTCTTCAATAAATATTTAACATTTAGGCACAGAGGCATATTGTTCATTCCTTAACAGGTAACACTGTCAGTCCAGTTAGGACTTTTGCCAACAAAAACTGCAGAGTAACGCCATTAACACTTCCATTCAAGCAGATTTCTTGACAGGCCAGATTCATATACAATGTCTTTGATGTCATAAAGTTGTGGGATTGCCATTTTTGCCATGTACTTTCTCACAAGCTTTTTGACTTATTTGTTAAACGTTTGCAGCATTTCTTGAAATACTGACTTTCCAACTGTATTAGATGGCAATATTTCTTTGGCGATGTAGCAAACTACACCTTCTGTGGGTGCACACAGTTTTGCAGTGTTTTCGTTGCCAACCAAAAGGCAGTGAGTGTTTACTATCCTGACAAAAACAAATTTTGGCATACTGGTTTGACTGTGTTGGGCTCACTTTGTTTATTCAGTTTAAATCAAGGGACGGGTGACTGGCTTTGCATCCCCTTGATTAATTTTCAATATAGTTGTATTTAAATTATAATATCACCATTCACCACTAAATGGCAGACTTATTTGTGCTTACACCTGTTTTTTTACTGCCCTACACTAGAACGTCAGTAGGCCTTATATTTTTTGCAGATTTGGAATGATTTGCAGGACAAATATAATACATTTTGATTGAGTTGATTTTTGTGGGAAAAAAAATTAACAAAATTTTAATTTTTGCACTTTATGTTTGATTTGCTAATCAGCAGTTTTACACTAGGTGTAAATGGTATTTTTTAATGCAAGAGAGCCCTTTGCACTGGAAGGAGAAAAATCATAGTAAAGTATGTGGTTATTTTTTGCGCGATTCAGTTTGTTGTTGGGTTAAGATAGTGTGTATTTTATACGTGCATTGAGAAATGTATTTTGAAAAATTCAATATACTAAGAGCACATATTTATTACGTATTTATGTATTTTCTCCATCTTGAAAATTGCATTTTTGTCACATATCTGCTTAAGTGTTTGTTACTATGTGACCCCCCCGTAGCACTGGTGAAAACTTGTGGCCTCCTCCAGGATTTAAGTTGCCCATCTCTGGTTTAAATGTTTGCACATCGGGACTGTTGTATTTGGCCTTGCAATCATCTTGATTTCCCTACAAATTTCTACTACATTACCATGTGTTGCTCCTCATAATGTTGACTTGCTGCACTCTGTGCCTGTATATTTGAGGTGTCAAAAAATTTGTTGGGGCCAAAATTCAATGTACATCTCTATATGGAAAGTGAGCGCTGTAAAATATATAGGGTGGCTGCCCATTTTTTACAGTTATTGTCTGCCATGCCGAGGCATGTCATGGCAAATAAAGAATGCAGATTCATATTTCCACTTAATACACTTAGTTTAAAATCTTACGTAAAACATTGCCTGTACAATTATAGGAGGATGTGTTGATAAGGCAAATGATGAAATGAACACTACCACAACATTTTAAAAGGCAGCCCTCATGTAATTCCGGTAGCAATTTTCACCACAGTCTCAGACTTGCTGAACGCAAGCAGGGCCTGTTCACTGTTAACAAACATAAAACCCTGGATTTATCTTTTAGGGTCAGATTGATCTATGGGTGGTGGTATGTTGACATCGCATCCACCAAGTTCTGTGCTTATGCTTGCTAAATGCTTGCTCTCTACTGTTGATGTTTTTTTTTTCTGCTGAAATAAGCAGCACCGGTGCGCCTGTGGTTGGGACAACCTTTACTGCATTGTGTCAGGATCATCCATAACCACACAACTGCAATGCTGATAAACATTCCCCCTGTGGTGGAAGGGAAAAGGAGGGGGTACTTCAGCAAACAATGTTAGGCACTGGGTAATACATTCATTCAATCAGCCTTGTCAGAAGCACCGCAAGCCCCAAGATGGTATTGTATTTGATTTTCAAACTGGCTTTCTAATGTGAAAGGGGAATGGCACCCCTGAGACACCGAAACAAGTATTGCAATTACTGCGCCACTATATGTTCTCTGGCGATTAATTCATTTTGATTTGCTGTGTATGTCCGCGGCCTCCTTTCTCATTAGTAGTGATTAATTACAGGGTAACTGACTTGTGTTTTGGACCTTAGCTGTATACTGTTTTATATATTGTTTGTTTTTACATAAATGGACAGCATAAAGTGACTGTGGAAGAACACAGAGTGATCTCTCTGTGGACATAGTGTTAGTAAAGTTTACTGTTAGTTTATGTGGTTTATTTTGACACCTTTAGTGCACAAGTACCTCATCATTTAATCCCAGCAATCCTAAAATTATCACTGGTACTGCAGATACTCCCTGCTCCTTTGTTCATATTGTCATTCCTTAGTGCTGCTAATACAGCTAATTAAAGAAAATTATACGGACAAAAAAAAATCAGGAGTTCAGAATCCAGCTTTGTGAACATGCCTTATAATGTAAAGTATTCCTAAATTGTGTCACTGGTTCCATCCATTCTCTACCACTTATCCAGGGTTGGGTGGCAGGGGCAGTAGCTTTAGCACGGAAGCCCAGACTTCCCTCGCCCCAACCACTTCTTCCAACTCTTCCGGGGGATCTCAAGGTGTTCCCAGGCCAGCCAGGAGACATTGTTTCTCCGGCATGTCCTAGGTCATCCCCGGGGCCTCCTGCTGGTAGGACATGCCTGGAACACCTCACCAGGGAGGTGTCCAGGAGGCATCCTAATCAGATGCCCGAGCCACCTCATCGGGCTCCTCTCATCGTGGAGGAGCAGCGCCTCGACCCTGAGTCCCTCCCAGGTGACTGAGTTTCTCACCCCACCCTATCTCTAAGGGAAGGCTTGGACACCTTGTTGAGGAAACTAATTTTGTGTGCTTGTACTGGGATCTCATTCTTTCGGTCACTACCCACAGCTTGTGACCATAGGTGAGGGTAGGAATGTAGATCGACCAGTAAATAGAGTGCTTCGCCTTTTCAGCTCAGCTCCTTCTTCACCACGACAGACCAATACAGAGTCCGCAATACAGCAGATGCTTCACTGATCCCCCTGTTGATCTCTCGCTCCATCCTACCTTCGCTCGTGAACAAGACTCAAGGATACTTGAACTTCTCCACTTGGGGCAGGATAGCATCCCCGACTCGCAGAGGGAACTCCAGTCATTTCCATCCGAGGACCACGGTCTCAGATTTGGAGCCGCTAATTTTCATCTCAACCACTTAACACTTGGCTGGGGACCGCTCCATTGAGCGATTGAGATCGCGGCTTGAAGAAGCCAACAGTACCGCATCTGCAAAAAGCAGAGGTGCAATACTGAGGCCACCAAAACTGACTGGAACCCTTCTACGCCTCAGCGGTGTCTAGATATTCTGTTCATAAAAGTTATGAACAGAATCAGTGACAAAGGGCAGCCTTGGCAGAGTCCAACCCACGCTGGAAACGAATTAGGTTTACTGCCGGTAGTGTGAACCAAACCCTGACATCAGTGGTTCACGGACCGAATCACTGTATCAGGGGGTTTGCTATCCCATACTGCCGAAGTATCCCTCACAAAACTCACAGAGAGACACGGTCGAACGCCTTCTCCAAGTCCACAAGACACATGTAGATTGTTTGGGCGAGCTCCCATGCACCCTCGAGGACCCTTTTAAGGGTTTAGAGCTGGTCCACCATTCCACGGTCGGGACAAAAGCCACACTGCTCCTCAAGAATCTGAGATTTTACTTCCTGACGGACCCTCCTCTGCTGACCCCTTATTAGACCTTACCAGGGAGGCTGAGGAGTGTGATCTCTCTAGTTGGAACACACCCTCCGGTCCCCCTTCTTAAAAAGAGGGACCACCACTCCGGTATGCCAACCCAGAGGAGGGCCCCGGATGCGTGTCACCGGGCAAGGGAAAACTGAGCCCATCTTTGTCACATCCCTCACCTTGGACCTGTTTGCCATGGGTGACCCTGCCAGGGGCATAAAGCCCCAGACAAATTAGTTTCTAGGATGATTGGGACACACAGACCACTCCACCACAGTAAGGTGACGGCTCACGGAGGGGTCACTAGTTCTCTATAGCGGCTGGTAGCTTGAATCGACCGCTTGAGTTCTGTGTGTAGCTGAAACTCTCTTGTAATACAAGAGACAACTCTAATACACTCATACAAATGACTGAAACCCTCTCGTAAACATAACTGAATTGCGCTCATGAATACTACTGCAATGCTTTCATACACATTATTGAAACGTTCTCACAACACAACTGAAATGTGTGTGAAATAGGGGTTTAATGATACATCTACACTGTAAAATCCAATTAGTTATCAATACTTTAAAAAATAGCATGCAAACTGGTTGCACTTAGAAAAACAAGTAAAGAAAACTCGGGAATTTTAGTTGTACGAACTCCAACTTTGGTTGTAGAATACACTTACAAATAAGTTTAAGCAACTAAAACAATCAAGTAGGGTGATCTTTAACTTTAGAATACTCTTGATTTAGTAAAGACTACTCAGAATTACTATTTTAATCTACTAAATTTACTCAGTTCTGTTGGTAAACGGTAAATGGGCTGTCACTTGTAGTGCTTTTCTACCTTTGGTACTCAAAGCGCTTCATAATGTTACCTCATTATGACACAGCATCAGGAGGTTCTGTATCTTGCTCAAGGATCCTTCGACATGGTCACAGCGGCTGGGGATTGAACCCACAACCTCTGGGTTGGGAAATGACCACTCTACCACTGAGCTATGACACCCCCTCATATAACATATTTATCTAAATTTCACTAACTCATATTACTTCACTTGACTAGAATGAAAAGCAGGCTCCAATTCAATAAAACAATCAAAATTACAATTACGGTAGACATAATAAATCAAGATAACACAATTGAAAGTCCAAATCTAAATTGTTTTTTATTTATCTTCCATTTCAACTTTTTTTTTTTAAAGATTGGCTTTAATGGCATCCACAAACCTTTCTTTTATATTGTACAAATAATACAGTAAACAGCTTTAAAACTATAATAACTATTTATAAACCACAAGAACCAATATGCTGACAAGTGCACTTCAATATTCCAAAATAGTAATACACAAAAATATTTTAAAAGGTTGTTTTAAAAGTACCCAAGAAAACGTTTTCCTCTCCTTATAACACTGTATTTAATGAAAAAAAAAAAAGTTCTGGACATCATCCATTACAATACCTCCCTCAACAATTCTTAACAGAGCGGGAGAATGTTTTCCCTCTTCGTTGTACAGTTTAACGGCGGTTGGTCACCTTTACAACGACCATTACCGCTACCTACTGACCCGGGTGTGGAATAAATCAGGCTTGAATGCGAGTGTTTTCTACTTACTGTTGCAAATGAGCTTAACTATAAAACAAATTATTTTTACTCTAAACACTAAGTACTTTGCATTATCAAGCATGCAAGTGATTGTTACTTAGGTTGAAGTTGAACAGCCCTAAAATTCAAGTCACAGGTTTGTTCATCTTTTTGTATCATATTTTTGGTGTGTTGAAAATCAATAGAGGGAATTAAAAAGCACTGACACATGTATCAGGTGCGTAAGCAATACATGTTCCAATTTAACGTTATCATTTGATGTCTTGTCAAACAGTGACTTTTAATTAAGGTTCCTCCTACAAAATTTTACAAAGAAAGCAAAGTCAGACACTGAAACAAACACACAATGCTCCCCTTCTGATAGCTTGCAGGGCAGACTAGATCAGGGAAAAAGATGTCCTGGCGCTTCACCAACTGCAGCAGCAGCTCAAATGGAAGGGATGGGAATGGAAGAGAGAGAGAGAGGAAGGGGAGGGAGTCTTGCAGAAAAGAGGAAGTTATCATTAAATTGCCATATCTACAAAGCTCTCCCTGCATGCTACAGATTTCCCCCTCTTTAATCTGACACATACAGCCTCATGCCTGCTAAAACCCCGCAACGTTGTGAAGCCCAGCATCCTCGGCTGGAGGAACAACGCAGCCAAGAGAAAGGAGAGTTAGAAGGATAGACAACGGGGATAGAAAAAGGAAAGATAAAACATGACAGGATGAATAGAGAGAAAAAAAGACCATTTCATTTGTTCTTTCGAGCAAGCATGCGCCTGGCTTTATGAGGAGAGTTAAATCGTGGAGGTTAATTGAAAAATTAGATAAACACGGGCTGTGAAAAGCTAGAGGGAAAGATTGTTGCTGGCAATGCAGGCAGTCCACCAATGAAACTCCTTCAGACTGTGCAACCAAGATAAAACACACGCACACACACACACACACACACACACACAGAGTTAATTGTCTTGCAATTTCATCCACATCTCAGTTTAATTAGAGAGAAAATTGAAGTGGGGGTCTTTTTCCCAATTTATGTACTTCCTGTCAATCCATAGAAAAATCACTAAAATGAGTGGATCATTCTGAACACGAGCTTTTATTTTGTCATGAAACCATGCTGAGCAAATGTCTTTGTGCCACAGATTATGTTCATTATGTCCTAAACGATTTCCGTTTTGGTCTTGCATGGTCAGCATTTTTAGCATTGGATTTCCTCGTTAAAGTGTGAGTAATATTTCTCATTTGGTAACTGATAATTCCTGAATTTCATTAGATACACAAAGACAGTATTATCTTTCTGTATCCAACATTGTATTTCACAAAGATAATTAAATGACACTGAGGGTCAAATAATCCTCCAAATGTGAGTGTACTTCAAACATAACTTCTCACTTTGCATGATTGACACTTTGCAGGACGATTATAATCTTTTTTTTTTTTTAATTGTCAATACCTTGTTGACAGTGCCTGAATGATGTTTATTATTTGGGTTGAATTTGTAGAATTTGCAGTGTTGTGTGGAACTGGACTGTGACACTAAGTATGAGATATGACGTGGTGAATATAATTTGACAAATTTTCTACAAGAGGTGGTGGGCATTTTATTAACATTTGCGGGTCCGTCAATCGCCATCCGTCTATTTGTTAAGTCAGACCAAATAGTAAAATAACCCTTAAATTGTTCAAACAGAATATGACACATTTTGAGAATGTTCACAAAATTAAAATAGCAAAATATCAGAAAACAAAATATTTACTCGGCTACATACTCCCCTCTGAATTTCTCAAAACAGTACAATAATAGATAAATAGCTGACCGGTGGGTAACATGAACCACTTATATCACAAATTGTACAGTCCTACAAGCAACATAATTCTCTCCCAACTAATAGGGAAAGTGAATCAAAGAAGCTGGCCAGACTCCTAACATCCACTTGCCAAAGAAAGTGCCTTATACACAATCCCATACTGATGACGGAATAACTGTTACCCTGTCGATATTTGGTCATACTGAAAACATCTTAACCAACCCTTCTCTATACTGAGACCATTTCTGTGATCTAACAACCCACATGAATACATCCATCCATCCGTTATCCATACCGCTTATCCTCAAAAGGGTCGCGGGCGTGCTGGAGCCTATCCCAGCTGTCTTCGGGCAGTAGGCGGGGGACACCCTGAATTGGTTGCCAGCCAATCGCAGGGCATACAGAAACAAACAACCACACACACTCACAATCACACCTAGGGACAATTTAGAGTCATCACTTAACCTACCATGCATGTTTTTGGAATGTGGGAGGAAACCAGAGTACCCGGAGGAAACCCACGCAGGCACGGGGAGAACATACAAACTCCACACAGGAAGGCCGGGGCCGGGATCGAACCCACGTACTCTGAACTGTGAGAATGACATGCTAACCAGTCGACCATCGTTCCCCCCTAGCAAAATATCCAGCCAGCCATCCATCCCTTTTCGATACCGCTTATCCTCACAAGGTTCGCGGGGCGTGCTGGAGCCTATCCCAGCTGTCTTCGGGCAGTAGGCGGGGGACACCCTGAACTGGTTGCCAGCCAATCACAGGGCACACAGAGACAAACATCCGCACTCACAATCACACCTAGGGGCAATTTAGGGAGTCCAATCAACTTACCATGCAGGTTTTTGGAATGTGGGAGGAAACCAGAGTTCCCGGAGAAAACGCAAAATATCATAAAACAAAATATTTACTTGGCTACATATAGACAATGTAGAAAACAATATGTCACATTTATAGCTATCCTCTGTAAAAACCAAGGATGTCCTGAACAAGAAATTATTTTATTCACTTAACTTATCACTATTACTTCCATATACAGTATGACTTACTGTACATTATTGCCATATGGCGCAATACCCTTTTCATATGTTAAAGAAAAGAGCTGTAAGAATTCTCAACTGATTTTAATCTATAGA
Source organism: Filicampus tigris (assembly GCF_054856515.1). Classification (NCBI taxonomy): domain Eukaryota; kingdom Metazoa; phylum Chordata; class Actinopteri; order Syngnathiformes; family Syngnathidae; genus Filicampus; species Filicampus tigris. The sequence continues at coordinate 13,293,335 of NC_141234.1, forward strand.
ACCAACAGATGCATTATTTACCAATTTGTTGTAAATGCTCTGTAATACTATAACTTAGTCAGATTTAAAACGGCAAAAATAATGTACAAAGTACATAATTTATGTTTCCAAAGTATTCATAAGCCGTTTGAAAAAAGACAGTTGTTACAATCTTGAAAACAAAAAAAAACAAAATAAGAACAACCATAAAGCCAACGTGTGGCTCTGTACGAGGTGTCAACTTGTGGAATAATTACAAAATATTATCTGAAAATGTGCGGTTTAATGGACGTTAACCTATCTCATTAACCTCATTCTTTAAATGTGTGATAACGTGTGCTTGTGAAGTAGGTATATTCAGTGTTTGGCGGTGGTGATTTTCAAGGTGGAAATGTCATCAAAAGCTCTGACTTTTTGAAGACTGTCATTGTTATTGTTAGCATATTGGCATGCTCCCACAACCCAAATTATTATAGTTTTTTAAATAATTGTATGTTTAAACTTCAAGCACTAGATAAATATATGACTCAGGCATAAACAAAAGAAATTGTAATTGCAACTTTTGTGTAAGCTTGACTGAATGGACATGTGTGCAACAAACTCGTTGGAAAAAAAAAAATCTTTTTACTAATTTAATTTCAGATACTGAAATTTGACTTTATTTTATTGAAGTATTCCTGAAATAACTGTTTGACTGAAAGCTTAATGAATAACACATTCAACCTATCCATCCATCCATCTGATCTTTCTGCCTGTATGACTGACCGCCTGTTTCAGTTTAAAAATGATTAAAAATAAAATATTTTTCTTAATTTAATTTGTTTTTCACTGAGCTATGACAATCACACAATGCAAAAAAAAACACCTTCTCTGGTATTGATGGGACTTCTAAATGGAGGACATAACCCTGGCACTCACTATGCCGAAGACATAAAAAAAAAATGTGATCAAAACTAATGGCGTGTAAATTGTTTATGATGTATTCTGTAATGAGTGGGCCCAGTGTGTTGTCTGTGAGGAATCACGGACATGACAAAGACATAATCAGGAGAAAATGAATATGACTATAGCCGGAGCACTATTTGATGTTCACATTTGTGTTTGAAGGCATTTCATGCAAATACTGTACAATGTACCTGCCAGGAATACATGAGGTCCCTGCCATTTGTGCTTGGTGTGGAAAAGGCTGTTAGAAGAGTGAATGAGTATTATGATTGCATAAAAGTGCAATCATAATTGCATAAAAGTGCAATCATAATACTTAATGATGTGTCACTTGTGAGAGACTGGAACACAAGTGAATATTCTGAGCCAGCTTCATTGAATCAATAAAAGGACTCCAAGGGCATCATTAAATCACTTTCAATTAGGCAACACAGCTTGTCATCAAAAGGTTGATACTACACACCAGACTTGATGTACTGTATATAACTGCACTTTTTCTCATTAATATAATTTGCACATATAGACTGACATGTTCGGTGTTAGTGTTTCTTGCACTATCAAATATTTCATCATCATTTTTTAAATGTTAAGTTTGACTGTTTGTTGTGTATTTTAGCTGAATTCGTTTTTTAAATTTATTAAAATTAAAATTGTAATCCTATTTCTGATTCATTGTGTTGCTTTATCAGCATACATTTTCCAAGGCCTTCAGATGCAAGATTGCTGGCCCTGTACAATTGAATAATACTTTTTTTTTTTTTTTTTTTAAGAATCCAAACCAATCAGATTTCAGATTCAATAAACTGGGCATTCTCGCAGGCGCCGGGGGATGTCAGCACCTTTCTATCCTCTGTTTGGGTCTGAGCTACTCAAGTGGGATTCATTGCAAGCGGCCGACTGTCCATGACTGAAAATTCATACTCAAGGCAGAGTTTTCAACAAAAAAAAGAAAAAACAAGACAAGAAAACCTGAACAATGTCAAGATAAGTTGGACAATGCTTGTAGCTGTCTGGCTTGTTCACCGGGTGAAGAATCTATTCGCCACTTTCACAGTGGTGACAACAGAGGTGCCAAAAGTATTGATGTTCATTCCTCAGATACTGGGATTTTAAAATACTTTTGTAGAGGTTGAAGTATCAATTCCAGCTTTTTTACTTAAGTAAAACTGTAAAAGTAAGGGTTTTAAAACTACTTAAAGTATAAAATTAAAAGTAATGCAAGGAGAAAAAAATGCATTGACGTCAAGTCAAGTCAAACATTTTCTTTTTATTATGGTCTATATGCTCTGATAGCCTAAACACAGTTTTCGGATTAATCTTGCGTTCCGAAAATAATCAATCAGATGAATTCACGCCACCACAAAGTTTTTGACTAAACTGGATTTTAACCTCTTGAGACCCGAGCTTTTATTTGGTGTGTTTTTTATTTATTTATTTTTATTTCTCCTGGCTTTGGGATAAGTAAGGCCTAAAAAGTATAATTGCTAAACTTTAGTTAGACCTTTTTTGTAACATCACGTGATATGATCTCAAGTTTTGGACAGCTCGATGAACAGAACATCGATGTCCTCATATGCAGACAGTCGGCTTTTTATACCTTTAAAATCGTTGTTGTTTGTGACCAGAAAGGCCCAATTTGTGTACATACAAAAGTTGATCTTCCTCCGATTAGTACATTCAACAAATACATAAACGCAATATTTTTGTTTTTGCTCCCATTTTTTGTGAGATGAACTCAAAAGGTCTAAAACTATTTCTACATACAGAATATCACCATTTCTCTCGAAATATTGTTCACAAATCAGTCTAAATCTGTGGTTTTGAGCATTTCACCTTTGCCGAGATAATCCATCCCACCTCACAGATGTGCCATATCAAGATGCTGATTAGACACCATGATTAGTGCACAGGTGTGCCTTAGACTGCCCACAGTGAAATTCCACTCTGAAAGGTGCAGTTTTGTTTTATTTGGGGGAGTGGGTCTGGGCACTCAGAAAACCACATGCCACACACGCTGTCCGCCATCTGCCCTGAACAGTGTAAACCGGGATTCATCCATGAAGAGAACACCTCTCCAACGTGCCAGACGCCGTCGAATGTGAGCATTTGCCCACTCAAGTCGGTTACGACTTTTTCTGTGGAAGATGCTGAATCATCCTTCAAATGTGAAACAACTGGAGCAATTTGCTTTGCTTAGTGGACCAAAATACCTGCCGAGAGGTGCAGAAATCTCATTGAAATTTCCAAAAATCATTTGATTACAGTAGTTGCCTCAAAAGGTTGTGAAACCAAATATTAAGTGAAGGGTGCCATCATTTTGGTCGATATCTGTATCATGATTTGTAAAAGAAAAGATTCTCTTGAACCACAATTCAACAGCAATATCAAATGTTCATATTATTGTTAAATATTCATCCAAGTACAGTAAGAAATGTGGCCCTTGAAATCTGCCCTGCCTAGCATAAAGTTGAAAATCACTCATATTAGCACATTATCATTTTAATATAAAATTGGATTTGTATAGCACTTTCTGGAACACTCAAAGATGCTTTACAGAGTAAAGGATGAACAATGACAACAAAAACAGAGACAGCAATAAACGATAACACAGCAGAATTGAAAGAAAAGCCAGTTTGAATAGGTGGCTTTTGAGAGGGGATTTGAAGTTTTCTCATGAATCTGAATTCCTCATGGACATATGTTGTTGAGGATCCAAATGCAGGGAAGCAGTGAGGCAAGGCAGGTGCTCTCTCAAAAAATGTTTTAATTACAAAAACATAAAAGGAAAACAAGGCACTTTGATTCACCCTACACGAAATTAATTAAAGTCCCCAAAACTAGACTCAAAGAATCAAATAGTCAGGCTATGCTTACTAGGAGGTGACATGGCAACTGACAGGAACTCCAAGCCAAATGATCCAACCAGGACAAGATACGAGTGGGAGGAAGACTGGGGAGACGAGCACAGGTGGACACAATAACCTAATGAGACAGGCACATACAAAGGAACACAAGGAAAACATTAAACGGGAAGTCAACACCAAACAATTCTTTGCAGTAATACGTAGTAATAATTCTATGCACCTTCATTAGTCTAAACATGGCATTCTGATTAATATTGTGTTTGTGGAATATGAGTTAAGCAGCAAAATCCACCTATTTTTCTTCATCCCAGGGGGTGGCCATTTGATCACTTCCTGTCGACTGAAAATGACATCACACTTACTCAGGACTCAGGTAACAAACAATCACGGTTCAGCTTCAGAAAACAGGTGAGCTGTGATTGGTCGTTACCTGAGCCCTGAGCAAGTGTGATGTCATTTTCAGTCGACAGCAAGTGGCAAAATGGCCGCCCCCAGAGATGGATAAAAACGGGTGGATTTTACCGCTTGACTCATATTCCACAAACAAATATTTATCCGAATGAGAATTTTTGACTAGTGGGCCTGCATAGAAAATATTCTTGAAAAGGGAATGCTTGGGTTGACTTCTTTAAACTAAATTCTAAATCAAAACCAAAATCGGAGACTGATCATGACAGTGTGTGAATTCGAGAGAAGAAGACATTGAAATTAACTTGATTAATCCATAGCTTTTTTGAATGTCATAAAAAATAGAACAGAGTATTATAGTGGCGTGAAGACATTTTGAAAAAAATAAAACAACAAATATGCTAGTATAATTATGTTATTAATAATTATTAGAACACCATGTTTACCTTTTCTACCAATAACCACCTTATCATTATAAATATCCAAACAGAAACTTGCAAGACTTTTACCATGTAACAGATGCATAATACCTTTTTCTTTTTAATCAAATGACTGTGTTGGAAGGCAGAAGAAAAAGAACATTCAAGATGCAATTATGTTGCCTAGCTTTGTTGCCAGTGTTTCAATATGTAACCCATGACATGGCAGTGTAATGCAAGAGTGATAAATGTTTGTTCGGCTGCAGAGCTGGGCACTTGACCCTTTTTTAGGGGTGGACGGATCAATCTAAATATCGATATTATCGATACTAAGCAAGTACTTGGATCGGATCGATACTATTGTCCTGGGATCGATACTTCGCTCCTCCACCAATTTCCTCAAAGTGACGCTTCTCTGCGCAAATAGCACCCCTCCCCCTCTCTCGCACAGCACCTCCTGCTACTCTCTGAGTCTCTGCCCAAGCTCCCCAAGCCAGAACACCCCCGCGGATACAGAAACAACGTACTCTGGCAGAGGCTTTTCAGCCCAAAAAAATCAACAATAGTTGTTGTAGTAGAAATATTTTATTTTTTCTACTGTTAAAGGTTTTTACATTGTATTGTTTACACTATTTGAACTACTGACATTTTCAAACATTTTGCAATGAGATGTATTTTGGTTGTCATGTTGACATTATTTGTATTTTCGTTACATTGCTGCCAAGGCCATATCCATAAACATTGTCAACCCCCGACCGCTCCGGCCCAGGGACGGACTGCCCATCTCTGTTCTGCTGTATGAGCGGGGAAAGAACCACCTCATCTGTTCGTCATGAGAAGCTGGTTGAAATTCTGGGAGGGACAAATACTTTACCCTGCAATCAAACATGCACGCACCCACACACACACGAACACGCACGTGCCGAAACACATGCACACGCACGTGCACACACAAGCACCCCACTGGTTATGTCTCGATGCTGTGTTTTGTAATGGTTGTGCGAGCCTATATCACCAAATACTTTATTATTATCAACTGCATTTTTGCAATTTCTTTTTCTCCCAGGCGATGATGGTGATTTATGTTGAGAGCCCTCTGTCCAAAGCTGATAAGCGGCGGCTAACAGTCATTCCAGCTGGATGAACTAGGTTCACCAAGAACACAATATCTACTAAATCAGATAAGCATGTGGCAAAGCACAAACTTAGATACATACTTGCTGATCTTAATTATGGCACTCGCAATAAAATTGACAGGTGTTGAAGGCAAAAGAAAGTGAACACAATATACAAAATATATATATATTTGGGTGCTCCGATCGATCGGGCACCGATCATGATCGGCCGATTTTCATGAAAAATTATGTGATCAGAACATTCGATCAAAGTCTTTTATTGCCGATCAGAACATTGCGTATTAAACAAATAAACTTTTTTGCCATTTTGTCTCGCGGCAGCCAAGCATGAGCTATGAGTGATTGGATGTTTTGATCGGCAAGAAAAGGCTTTGATCGAATATTTCGACCACCGCAGTTGGTGTGAACATAGCATTGTCTGCTGTGTGTGTGTGGAATTTGCGTCTTGTAATACTGTATATGCCACGAAAAGGTACCTCGCGCCGGGAGCATGGCCAAAAGTTTCAACACAACCAACTTAATCCGACATTTGAAGAACAAGCAATTGGGAGACTATGGTGAGTTTACGAGGCTCACTGCATTGAATAAAGTCAAGGCGGACACAGCGCAGTATAAATGGCGTTATTGCCTCATGCAGGGAGATTAAAAGATCAACAGTGACTTTTTTCTCGTTGACAAATGCACAAGATAGTTTGTCTAAGCACAAGGCAATAAAGTTCCTGAGTCGTTTCAATTTAGGAACTCATTGAATAGTTTATTCAAGTGAAGCCTGCATGTGACTATTTTTTCTTCTTTGATTATATTATGAACCATGCAATGTTTAGGTGGCATGTTATTTATTTGATTTTTTGCGCAATTAAGTCTTTTGAGTTTTGTTAAAAGCTGTCTTACTAAAAGCTGGTAAGTTTTTCAGTTATCTTTGTGACTGAGAAATTGTTGTATTGTGCCAGCAACGGTTTTATATTTCTTCATGCTTTTGAAAATATATATAGATTTTTGTCAAAATTACGGCAATAATATGGCTGGGTTTTTTTTTCAGATAATATTGCATAGTAGCAGTCACCATAAATAAATTGAAAAAAAAACAGATATTCCATGTGATCGGAATCGGTATCGGTATATCTCACTCATGTATGATCGGTATCGGTGTCAAAAATCCTGATCGGAACATCCCTAACGCATGCGCGGAATGACCGTCCATGCATTATCCCACTAAGAAGTGCAGTAAGCAGCAGAGCGGATGCGCGCGTGTGTAATGGTATCAGGTAGGCCCTCTTGGTGGGGAATTCATATTCTTTAAAAATACAGGGGGAACAATAAATAAGCAGGCAGTCATTTGCACTCATTGTGAGAAGGAGCTCCAGTTCCACCGTAGGAAAAGTATCGGGACGGACAGTGCATGTAATACGGCAGCCGCGCCTGGCAGTTTACCATACGCCAACATGCCCTGTGTTGCCGACATCATCCCTGTGACTTTTCAAGGTTTCTTTATATTCCGGTGTCGGCGCGGGCGACAACTAGCCTCATTGCCATCCAGTGACCGACGCATTGTGCTGTGCGACATATTGTTGACAAGTCTGAAACACATCAGAAACTGTTGATGCGTATACCAAGCATTCTCTCTCCTGATCAGTTCGTTATGTCACATGTTGTGGTGACGTACAGTTTCCCCCGGCCCGTGGGAGCATAAAGAAGTATTTCGAAAGAAGAGGGCAGCTTTAAATGTCAGAAATGTGAATAAGTCGGTTTGCCCCAGCAACTGAGGATGAGTAGGGAAGAGGGCTGTCTTGTTTTGTGTTAATAAAGTCAGTTAATCTAACACACGACGTGATGATAACTGTACTGCTTTATTACACTACTCTATAGCAACTGCAGCATCTCACATAGTAGGACAGAATATAACACACACCCGTCATATGAGCCAAACACATTTGTGTGCACTTCAGGGACCACTCGGAAAAAATAAACTCTAAGAATATTACAAGGGCCACATATAAATGTGTACATTACACACACACACGCACCCCCACACACCCATACACACACACACACTATATACATATATATATATATATATATATATATATATATATATATATATATATATATATATATATATATATATATATATATATATAATATATTATATACAATATGGCAAAGTGTTAACTGTGCAGATTATTTTTTTTTGCGTCAAAGGGGAAGTCAACCCAAGCATATTTCTTTTCAAGAATTCGTATGTTCTATGCAGCCCCACTAGTTAAAACAGGGCATTCTGATAAATATTGCGTTTGTGGACTAAGGGTTAATCCACCCGTTTTTAGTCATCTCAAAACAGAGCGGTCATTTTGTCACTTCTGTCGGCTGAAAATGACATCACAGATGCTCAGAGCTCAGATAACGACCAGTCGTGGCTCACCTCTTTTCTGAAGCTGAGCCATGATTGGTCGTTATCTGAGGCCTGCGCATCTGTGATGTCATTTTCAGTCGACAGAAATGACAAAATGGCCGCCCCCAGAGATGGCTAAAAATGGGTGAATAAACTCATATTCCACAAATGCAATATTAATCACAATTCTGTGTTTCAACTAGTGAGCCTGCTGGGTACATCTTGAAAAAAATATGTTTATGTTGACTTCCACTTTAAAAAAAAATCAACTCAGTTTAATTTACTTCCAGCTGATCTCTGGTCACTTTGCAGCCAAACTTAGAGGAGGGTCACTGGCGCAAATACAGACAAAGACGTACTTTTACGTAGTTTTACTTTAAAAAGTTGCTCGACGGCTCATTGGAGAAATTCCAAAGAATTTGTGCACTTTGCAAAGCCAAATTCAAGTACCATATTAGTTGTACATCTTTGACGTATCGTTCAACGGTAAATATTTGTATTCAATTATCAAAGAAATCTATTAGAACAGTCTTTCATTCGAAATTTACTTTTCATTTTTTTCGCACATTAAATCCTAAATTTTACTAAATTAAAAATTAAAGTAAATATCTGTTACAAGCTTCTTAGAAAATTGTAAAATGTGATTAATCGTGATCAATTATGGAAAATTTCTCTCACAGGCCGTGGGGTGAAGGGGCTCCAGGGCGCACTACGGTTCAGCCTGCAGTTTACCGCGAATGCCACACACTGTGGTGGAGGCCCTCATGTTTTTCACATGCTGTCAAGGCTTTCTAAGGATGAAACGTAGACATAAGGCAGCTTTTGAGCATGTTTGCGGCAAAGTCAAATAAAGCTCTCCTGTGTGGACCGACCCCAGGGTCAGTGCCGCTCAATAATTGTTTGATAATATTAGTTTTAGTCTGATCGTAGACGCGTTCAATTACGCACTGTCAGGTTTAGTGGTGCTCATCCTGATTTACTACGGCCATCTAGGTTTCTCATCCTCATCGTGATGTCAAATTTTTGACAGTTTAAACATTTCGCCAGCCAGTCACTCTTACCCATTCCCCCGTGATTTCTCACGACCATCCTGTTTTGTCCACGGTGACCTAAAACAGGGTTTACCCAAGAACGTTGGGTAAACATAGCCCAAATCATATTGCCCAGTTCTGGACTGAAACGTAAAGTAGAATCAGTGTTGGGAAAAGTCGAAACTGAACATATGGCCACATAAATAACCCATTTTTAACTGATAAATATTCCAATTTAAATGCAAAACCCTGAGGTGCTAGGAGGCTACATGTCAACAGATTCATAAATAAAATGGAATTCAATTTCTCCTGTTCAAACGAGCTTTTAAACCATACTTGACATGGTTCAGCCTTAATGTAATGTTTTTATTTCAGAGCCCAGTGTTATTCTTGCTCTCAATGTAATTGCTTCTGTCCTATCTCTCATCCGGCTGACTGATAGCTGTGTTGGGGCAGCTTCTCATAATTTTACTCCAGTAAATTTCTTTCTGCTTCTGCAAACACCTAAAGATTACCTGAAATATATTTTTTGTCTTCTTTGCCATATAGTATATCACATGGTTGGTTTCTGCAGTACATTTGCTTTGTTGGAAAAGTCAAGCTGATTTTGTATATCTTATAATACCCAACCCCTCCCTGAGCACTCACTTGACCTTATCATTTTGGAGGGGTTTGTGTGAACAAATGACTCTAGGGTTGTCAGGGGCTTTATGTGGCTGGCAAGGTCACCCAAGGCAAGTAGGCTTAATGATCAAAGACCCTCGATGATGAGTACAAACTTTGAATGGCAATTTCTCTTTCCCAGATACAGGCCCCGTTTTGGAAACAGCCACGGAGGTGGGGCTTGATGTTGATTGCCTTGTGGCCTGGCCTGCACCCATTACCGCTTTGTGAGCCATTCTGAGGTTGATCCGTAGCAAGGGAATGCATCGCTTCTGCTTTATTATGCCAGCATCAAGGAGTTTCTGCAGATCAGCCGTAATGTTGCCACGTAGAGCGATGGGTAGCTGGTGAAGAGGATCAATAACAAACCTGTGAAGAATGAAGGCCAGCGGTAATGCGATGGTGTGGTCAGCGCCAGTATGGTGAAAACCATGTTGTCTGTGATGGAAAAATCTCAGCGCGCAAAATAAGCCCAAGAGTTTGGCGTCATGTTGGGACACTTTGACGGTGAATGCAGGGAAAGTCTTTGAGCCATAGCGCACGGTGAAGATGACAATGACCAGTGCCCTTTTGGCACCTCCCGGTAGCCGTCAAAGTTGGGCTGTTCGATTTTGCCTAATAAGAAAATCCCTATTATTTTCTCTCAAACACGATTTTACGATTACGATTTCTTTGTAAAATAAAAAATAATGAAAAATGAAGTATTTTGAATGTCTTTCATTTAAACTTAATTTTTCTTTCTTTGAACTCAAAATGCCATTCAATTTAAGTTCAATGAAGGGGATCGGCTGGCTAAAATGCAGCCTCCTACCAGCCCGACCAGAGCAGGGATGATTCAGAATGGTTCAGTTCTATTCCAGGCAATTTCCAAGTTTCAATCCTGCGCTCCTAGCTCACCATCGACCTGGCCAATTCCGTCAGTTGAGCATACGCTCCACTTCACTTCCTCACTCAATCTGCAGTCGGCTCCGATAGTCGGCTCCTGCAGCAAACAATCTCCCACATGTATCACTTTCTCCTCGGCCACCGGACAATCGCTTCCGCATTCCAGCAATTGGACTGAATGCGCTACTCACGTGACCGCATGACAAACACGGAAGTAACCACCGGAAAACAGAGATCTTAATACAAAGAGAAGAGTAACAGAAAGTACAAATACGAAGAGAATGTACAAACAGAACACAATGCAGAAAGTACAAATGGGCTACACTTAGATACACCAAAAATAACCAAATCGAACGTGCCGATTTAAACGTTTTTAACATCGTTGTATCCAGAAAATTTGGTTACGGTTCAAAATTGCTCAATCGAGCAGCCCTACGTCAAGGGTGGTTAAGTTGGTGCCCTGAAGGATGACATCGATAAATGAGCCTTTTTGACACTTGATTCATTATTTTTACAGCCTTACCTGCTGCTGTTTGTTTTAGGGTATTTTTTGAAATTATAACCAACTGGGTTCGCTTTAATTGTTTTTTGTTTTTGTTTCAGTGATGCTGGGTGCCTCATGGTGGTTGGGCTAGGCACCGGGGTGAGGTCTCCGGCACCTTTGCATGCGAGTTGGTTCACAAGGTTATTTTTGTTTTGTTTTCCTTTTGCTGTGTTTTGTTGATGTGACTGGGGTGAGTGGGAGGTACCCCTCCTGGACACTCAGCAACGCAAGCTGCTTGCCACGGGGTGGCTCCAGGTAGCTGTTCAATTTTTTTTTTTTTTCTATTTGAATGATTTTGATATTATGTATATTTGTAGCGTACTTGAGGTTTAGTTTAAGTTTTGGAAGTTTTAATGACATATTTGTATTTTTTTGTAATTAGTTTTTTCTCGTGGTTATAATTTTTTTTGCTTAGCTTGAATATTTTTATAAAAAACTAAATAAATTGTTTATATTGCTATATCACGTCTCTGTCCATTTGTATCCAGAAGCTTACCTGTACGTTCTTAGTTCTGGCTGTTCAGGAGGGCATTTTTGGTTCTCCTTTAATGTTGGCCACACTACACAGGGAAGGTGTCGGTGCTAGTCTTAATGGATCTCAATGCAGCATTTGATACAATTGATCATAATATACTGTTGAACAGCTTGGAAACGTGTGTGTTATTAAATGGAACAGTCCTAAAATGGTTCAGGTCCTACTTAGAGGAAAAGAGTTGCATTGTGACCACACACCGAACTGTGCATTCTATTAACAAAGAATGAGAGCAGTCTATTCGCAAAATAAAACCCAAATCTGGGCACTTGACCCTTTTTTGCTGGTCCGTCCTCCGTTCGCGACCTGGGTACCCTTCCGCCCTTGTTCCTACATCCTTATTCATATAAAATGATCGTCCTCAGGCCCTGTTCGTCCTCATTCTTTTAAAGCGGTTCCGTCCTTACGTCCGCCCCCATGTTTATTTATAGCTCATTAGCTGGATAATTTACTATTCAAATCCGCTTAATTTATGGGGACGGTTTGACGAACCGCTTGCCACCACACGCACGTCTGCAAGGGGATGGAGTCTGCGAGTCGAGAGTTGTAACATAACTGCTTTATTTTATAGCGGTCATTGTTTATATGTCAATGCAGCGGACGTGAAAGAGGTCAGTCTCTGAACAGATGGGCGGAGACGCCTGGTCCAGGGAGCGCTTCCATTGGTCAGCCCTTTGGGTTGCTGATTGGCTTGCTGGTCCCCCCTCCACTTCCGGTGCACCGACTGGGACACCATCAGTGCGTGTGTGGAGAAACAAATCGCGCAGAAGCAGTTTCGGTGGTGCTACCTGCGAATGTTCAATTTAATCTGGTGGCGCAATTCAATTAAAGTCAATGTAGTTAGCGTGGGTGGGCGCGGGTTCCGTGCAGGGCGGCGTGGATGATGCGTTTGGAGCGGTGGGACGTGGAGCGAAGCACCGAAAATCCGCCCATTCGGCGCGGTTAAAACAAATGAACCTTTTTCCCTCAAGGCATGGATGACTGTTTCTAAGTACTGATGTGAAAGGACGGCTTTACCATAGCTATCTGTCTAATGTGAAAGAAGCTGGACTACAACTGCGCTGATTTGCTGGTCCAATTTAAGATCACTGTCCATTTTAAAACCCAAGTTTAAGACTGTTGGCTTTAGATATGAAGCCAGGGGGCCCAGGTCAACAAGGTGGGATGTAGACGAGTCACTGGGACCGAACACCATAACTTCTGTTTTCTTTTCATTGAAATTCAACAAATTCAGTGACATCCAGTCTTTAATGTCCTCTAGGCAGGATAAAAGAGGTATTATCTAGAATGCGTCTTTTTTGCTCAGCGAGATATAGATTTGACAGTCGTCCGCATAGCAGTGGAAGGAAATACTGTACGATTTTTTCGGAGGATGGAACCCAGGGGCAGAAAATACAAAGAGAACAGCAATGGCCTCAAAATAGAACCCTGTGGATCACCATACGATAGATGGGCAGAGCAGGACTCAGAGGAACCTAGGCTAACAGAAAACGTCCTGCCAGCCAAATAGAATCCAAACCACTCTAGAGCGCATCCATTAATGCCCACTTGGTGTTGCAAATGAGTCAAAAGAATACTGTAGTCCACCATATCGAATGCTGCAGTCAAATCCAACAAAACGAGACATTAGTAGTCTCCAGTGTCATTTGCCAGCAGGATGTCATTAAAAACACGTAACAGGGCTGACTCTGTGCCATGCATCTTCTTGAAGCCTGACTGGAAAACCTCCTTGACATTAGGTTCATCCAAGAAAGATCTTAACAGTCAGTGCACCACTTTTTCCAGAATTTTAGCCATAATAGGCATCCTGGAAATAGGTTTAGAATTGGATAGCACAGCTTGATCAAGGCCAGTTTTTTTTCAGCAGGGGTTGCACTACAGCATGTTTAAAATGTAGGGGGACTAAACCAGAAGTACACTCGGCAGGTCTGGTGTGGGATTATCGTTGTGGTTTGTGGACATCCCAAGCTATATGACACAACAAGCTATCACTACCGGGACAAGAAATAAAGAGAGCAGGCTTGAAGAACCGTGAGCGAGGAGCTTGTTATACGGTCTATTTTTACTTCGTCTAGTTTTTTACAGCTGTTGAACTTTACCAAAACGACAATATTGTTTGCACTAGCTTTAGCACTTGATTGCGATTTTGTTTTGCCAGTCGTCGTCTACTACCAAGTAAAGTTCCTCCCCATTCCGATGTGCGCGAAAGAAGCAGCTGCGGCATTCAGGTTTCAGATTTCCCGTGGTCAAATGCCAGTGCTCCTTCTTGTTCTTCGTCTCATTCTTCTTCTTCTTCCTTTTCTTCTCCCCTCCATGCAGATCGAATGTGTGCAGTGCACAGCGTTCTCGCCGGGGTGTTCCCACTGCAATTTAGTACGCACAGTTGGGTAACTAGTGGCGCGTTTGAAGCATTCTGAGGCAATTTGGGACGTTTGCTCATTTTGCAGAGTAGATTGAGATGAACTTTGGCCACCTCACGACCACGTCACACGCATGAGGGACAACTAGTGGGACGGACAAAATCCACCTCCGCCCTTGCTTAGTCCGTCCCTTTTTTAAAACTTGTCATCCCCTGTCCTGCGTCCCAAAAATGAGGGACGGATCGTTCTGCCCCCGGGACGGAATGCCCAGCTCTGATAAAACCATTGTTGGAGCTGTTAGGTTTGGGTCACCAGGGCACAAGCCCAATTATCAATTCACAAAAACAACTCAGTGCATATTTGTTTTATCTTTCAAGAAGGCACTCAAATATAAATGAAGACTCACACAAGTCGGTTGGATGTTTCCGTCTGTTTCTTTCAGTCTCTGAAGTTCAGGAATCTGACAAAAGTCAAGCTGGAATGCTTTCCTTAACCTCGCGGTGTCAAGTCTGACAAAAGTGGACAGAAAAAATTGTGGATCCCAAAAACGCAAAACGAGACAAAAGCATCGAACTGAAAAATCTTTAATTACAAAATCCAAAAATGGCCGACAAAGTATGAACAAAGGACGCTGGCGAAAACAAAGCCAGGGAACATCAAATAGGGAACACAAAACGCTCGCACGAGGCAAGGAAATATTGATAACCGAAAAACAAAACGAGATTGCAAAAAACCCCAATAACACGAAACACAAAGCGCTCAGTCGAAGTGACGAGGAACAAAAACTTTATATAACAAAACATTACCGGAAAAATCGAGAACAAGATACTAGAACGTGACGTCTAGAAAACAGAGTTTGGGCTGTGAAGCAAGCAAGGTCAATAATCCGACAAGATATGGTGGTGAACAGTGTCCTTTTAAACCTAGCTGATTATGATACGCCACAGGTGCGCAGCTGAAGGGAACGACCCCACTCCAGCTGGGCTGCAACTAACACACAGAGAGAGGGAGAGAGAGACAGAGCGCGCCTAGAGCAAAACATGACAGTACCCCCCCCTCAACGGATGCCTCCAGGCGGACCACCCGGCTTCAAGGAATGAGCAGCGTAAAAATCACGGACGAGTGAAGGATCCGAGATCCACGAGCGGGGGACCCACTGACGTTCCTCCGGGCCGTACCCCTCCCAGTCGACCAAGAACTGAACCCCCTGCCCCTGCGCCTGGAGTGCAAGATCTCCTTCACGGTGTAGACGGGCTCACCATCCACAATACGGGGGAACGTTGGGCGGGGCAAAAGGACAGTCCCCCACCAGCTAGACCAAGGAGACGTGGAACACAAGATGGACCTTGAGCGTCGGGGGCAGGCGCAGCCTCACAGCGAAAGGATTGATGATCGCCTCAATCTCAAACGGCCAGATGAACTTGGGCCCAAGTTTGTGGGATGTCCCGGCTAGGTTCAGGTCCTGCGTGGACAGCCATACCTGCTGACCAGGCAGGTAATCGGGCCCAGGACGTCGGCGCCGGTCAGCAATCCTCTTATTATACTCCGCTGTCCTGGACAGAGCTGCCCGGGTCTCCCTCCAGACACGCTGGGTCCGCTTCAGGTGGTGCTGGACCGAAGGCAAAGAGACCTGGCTTTCCTTTGACTGAAACAAGGGCGGTTGGAAACCGCCGGCTGCTTCGAACGGCGACCTACCAATTGCAGTACCAGTGGTACGTGATGTCACTGACAAAATAACTTTATTTACTGTATACGTGTTTATATTACATATCTTGCCATTTTAAAATTATTATTATTGGTTTCCCATTTCAATATTCACATTTTTGGTTTATCTTAGTCTTTCTTTATTGAATTACTGAATCAGAACTTCATCGAGTCGTGAGCTCTGTAGTCAGGCCCTATGGCAACAGTACCCAGCCGCTGCGAGAGCTAGGGAGTGTCGAATTAGGCGCAATGTCAATGGTGCAATCATATGGCCGATGTGGCGGTAAGGTTTGTGTAAGGTCCTTACTGAACACCTTGTTAAGGTCATGATATTCGCTGGCACACGATCCAAATTAATTTCCTCCGGAGGCACGACCGATTGTGTGTTCTCCGGCACAGCTGACTTAAGACAATGAGCATGACAAAACAAACTCCAATTCTCTTTAGCTGAGCGACCCCAGTTAATGCCCGGGTTGTGCATCTTGAGCCATGGTAGGCCTAATACGACAGGTACCGCACGAGACGGCATGACAAAAAATTGACACGTTTCAGCATGGTTACCAGACAAACGGAGCAATACGGGACACGTGACAAATCTGATTTCTGCTAAAGAACGGCCATCAAGATCTCGGTCAGACCTCGGTCAGCTCTTCCGTTGAGCAACCCAAGGCTTCCACTAAGTCGGGATCAATAAAACAGTCATCTGCCCCTGAATCAATAAGCGCAGTAACATTAACATGTGTGTCCGCTGATAGTGTAGTGGTACACACGCCTGAGTTGTGTGCGGGCAGTGTGGGATCGATTCCCGCTCAGTGACAGTGTCTATGTGTGCCCTGCGACTGGCTGGCGACCAGTTCGGGGTGTAGTCTGCCTTCGCTCATTGACGGCTGGGATAGGCTCCAGCAACTCCCCGCGACCCTATATAGGATAAGCGGTTTGGAAGATGACATGACATGACATGACATTAACATGTTTGCCAAGCACACACAATTCGCCCCTAAGCTCAAGTCTTTTCGAGTCTGTTGAATCACTGGAAATTTGTCCTATGGAGGCCACAGTATCGTTAGAGTCCGGACCCCCAAAAAAGGAAGACTTACGGGAGAGCGGTCTCGTAGGACACTTAGCCACACGGTGTCCTGTCTGTCCGCAATAGAAGCAGGCCTCGGACAGTGCGCGCCGCCTTCTCTCCTCGGGGGTAGCCTTCCACCGCCTAGCTGCATCGGCTCCTCCTGCATCGTCTTGGATGGCTCGGGAGGTAGCTGGCGACAAACACACGCGAGACAGGCGCGGGGGTGGGGCTGTGGGGCGTGTTTCCGTCAGTCGTCAGCGAAATAGGCATCCGTCAGTTTTGGACGGACGGAGCTTCCATCAATATTGACGGAGTGCTCACCTCTGATCATTTCTCTGCAATAGTAGGCCCATTATAAAGTTAAACTATCACTAAAAGTAAAGTAGGTATTACGTATCTAAGAGTGAAATACAAGTAATGTGAGATCAAGTCTTTTCTGTGCTTTTTGTGCCTGGTATGAAAAATACAAAGATTAAATAGGAAACATATATCTAATATCATATATTGCAAAACAAAATCATAAAGTTATGTCTTTCTAAATACAAAGTGTTGAAACCAAACACAGCTGTTGTCAGTTGGTTTTCACTTGTCTTGCATAATTGCTGCCATCCAAAGCTTTCGGCAAGCTATAGGTTTCTTTGGTACGCGATAAAAGCTCTTGGGATCATTATCAAATCTGTATGCACATCCGTTCATAATATGCGACATTACACTAACATTGTTAAATAAAAAAATATGTGTAAATATCTGATGACTTCCAGTCCGTCTTTATTGAACAATTGCTAATCAACACACCATGTGAGTATTTGGTGATGTTATGCATAACTCTCATTTAAGCACATGAGCAAAACAATGTGTTGACAAAAAAAAAGTTTATTTAGAAACATAGAACATACAAACACAAATGCCAGAGGCTGAAATTCAAAACGAGGCAAAAAGGAAAATTCTCATATTACAGAAATACATTGTAAAGAGTGCATAAATCCCATTTGCAAAAATGCAAAAGTGTGGTTTTGGATTAGTGCTTCAACATCTATGAATATGGCATCCAGCCAACAGTATAATATTAATATAAATTGTTTTCTGTTTTTTTTAATTCACAGATTGGTAGTCACTGAAGCCAAACAATATATACCAGTATATGTTAAAAGCAAAGGTAAATATTTGCTTCTTTACAAATAAAGTTATATATATCTTTCCATAATTTGGCAGAGATTGGGCAATTATAAAATGAATGAAAAAGACCTTCAGATGATCTTTACAAAAACAACAATTTGTATCAATGCCTTTTTGAAGCAATTAGAGAAAAACTTTTCATGGGCAAAACCTATGGATTATAATTAGTTGAATATTTTTCAGGTGAAGTGCAAATATTTATCCAGTTAATATTATTAATACGATTTTTTCCAGTAAGAAACCACATGTGGAATTGATGCAAAGTCTTTCTGAAACAATGTGTGTACGTAAATGGTAAAAAAGTAAAAAAAAGTCTCAACGATTTCAGTTTTTACGGAATCAATATACAGTGTATAGTACTGTACTATAGATGAGGGCTCTGCCCTTTAAACTTTTAAATAAAATAGATTGCATAACGACTGCAGCAGAACTGACCAACCAAAGTAATATTAGAAAAGGGCGTGCCCAGTGGTACGTGACGTCACTGACAAAATAACTTTATTTACTGTATACGTATTTATGTTACATATCTTGCCATTTTAAAATTATTATGATTGGTTTCCCATTTCAATGTTTACATTTTTGGTTTATCTTAGTCTTTCTTTATTGAATTACTGAATCAGAACTTCATCGAGTCGTGAGCTCTGTAGTCAGTCCCTATGGCAACAGTACCCAGCCGCTACAACGACGTCACTTCTGTGTTTTCCATTGTCAACGCTTGCTGCTAAAAGGAGACGTGCCTTCGTTTATGTAGCAATACGAACGAATTGTACAAAGTAAGTGACCAAGTCTTGCACTCTACAATAAATTATCTACAATTACCTGCGCTTGTGCCACATCTTTAAATACATGGTTAGCTCTCTCTAACTGAATTTGTTTGAATTAGCTGTTAGCCGGCTAAAACATGCGATCTCAGAGCGGATCGCTGCCTTTTACTACTGCCGTTGATGTTCACTGAAGCAGCATAAGACCTTACGTTTTTATCGATAATCATACACCTATAATGTACATACGTGAACTGTGCTCAATTGTATTCATTATTCTCCTTGTAACTTGTCAAACCGTCAACGACAGTTGCTAATGCTGGCTATGTTATGGTTAGCTTACGTAACCTGATTGGTTCATCAATGTGCTTGAATAACCGTAGTAATAGTTTAAGTTGTCGTGGATTGTCTTGGTCGGTTTACCGTGCATGGTAATGCAGATGTTACCAGCTCGGTGCTAAAAACGAAAGCTAAAATGCGTATCGTTAGCAGAGTTCTGTTTAGGCTTAAATTGTGTGCATCCATGATGCACGTCAAAAACACCTGTTTATAATTCAAATATGCATCTCAAGGTTTTAACATAATGTTTCTGAAAATGTACACGAAACACCAAAAGTAAGGACGTTTGTTTGGTAGATCATGCCTTTATTGTTATTTTGTAACAATATTTCTTGGCATTTGGTCTCATATCGTTGGAAAGCCTGTTTACTGTATTACCCTTTTAAATGGTGCCACATTTTTGAGGAAAATGCATGATGTGATGTGCAGCAGAGCTTAGTATTGGCGTTGCGTCCATGGAATGGAACATTTGCCAAATCTGCTCTGCCAATGCTGAACACTGAACACCTTATTTTGCTATTTCCAAGGCTCTTGTTTTGAGCTTCTGGTGCACCCTGTGAGCATGGTCCCTGTTACAGTATTGAGTTGGTGTTTGCCCCTCTGTGTATTTGA
Source organism: Filicampus tigris (assembly GCF_054856515.1). NCBI lineage: Eukaryota > Metazoa > Chordata > Actinopteri > Syngnathiformes > Syngnathidae > Filicampus > Filicampus tigris. The sequence continues at coordinate 13,313,154 of NC_141234.1, forward strand.
CTGATGTGATAAGGCCTGTACGATTGTGCTACTTCAAGCAGGTTTTCTGCCAAACGAAATTGCGTCATAGTTTGGAGTAAGACAATGTACCATCTTCAAACTGAAGGCCAAATTCCGTAAAATGGGGGATGTCAGAAACAGGACACAAAGTAGACGTCCCAAGAAGACAACACCCCAAGAAGACCATTTTCGCACCCTGTTAGCACTTAGGTAACGTTGGCTAGCGTTCGCACTCTCCACTTTGCCAATGGTGAGTTGAAACATGGTGGCAAAATGAATATTTCCTATGCTTGCCATGCTGGCGAAAGACAACTTGGCTGATGAAAATTGCCCATGTGAAATCTGTGTCCAAAGGCCTGACTTTGAAGCAGAAAAGTGCATATGTATGGTACACAAATAGAATAATCCCACAACTACCCACGCGGCCAGTGACACATATTACTGGTTACATTATAATCACAACAAAGCTATCGTCAATCCAATGTTATGCATTGTTAATGTGCCGCTGGCGGGCCATGTTTGCAAGGGTAGCACTTTAGCAGCGTTGCTGCGAACCTAGAATGGAAGAACATGCAAAACGGCAAACAGCTTTGAATTTTGCCCCACCCGTGTTGAAAAAAGAAAGAGGCAGAAAGACACAGTGAAACAACCATTCAAGCGGTCACAAATCATCAAATCACATCTGAGTGTTTTGGCAAATTCCCCTGGCTTCGACATGTTGAGGAGAACGATATGGTTTTCTGTAAAGTTTGTGAAAAAGAAGGAAAATCAAATGCTTTCTCAGAGAGGGAGATCAAGGGTTCTTTAGTAGGAATGTATTTCAAAACATAACGATACTGCCACAGATATGTGTTTTTGACAGTATGAATTCTTGATGATGTAAAATTGCACATCGTCAAAGCAATGTTCACAAATATATCGAGGGCTGAACGATTAATTGCATTCACAATATTACGCGATTTGACAAAGCACGACTTTGTAATTGCAAAGACTGCGGTTTAAATGGTCGTGACTTTATTGATAGCTGAGTGGAGGGAAAGAGAATGTGAAGCTAACGCTCCTGCGCTAGCTTTCAGCTTTCTAACATGCTTCATTCTATTCACCTCACGTGGTTAACATAACCCCCCCTGTGTTAAAAAACAAAACAAAAAACCTTACCGTGTACGTCAGGGGCGGAGCCAGAATGTGGCTAATGGGTGGGCCTTGAAAAATCAGGGTCGTCCTGAATATTTCTCTCACTGTCCCGACACATCGTATATTCAAGTAAAATGACAATCTGAATAATATGAAGTTCAGATCTTCCTTAGACAAGCACAATTATACCATTCTTAATATTCAATAAAATAAAAAAAATAAAAAAACATACAAAAATTCAAAAATAATTTAATAATTGATTAAAAATGTAAAAGTATATATTTTTTTCATGAGTCTCACTGGGCGGGCAGTCTGTCAACGTGGGTGGGCCTGTGCACACCCAGGCCCACCCATGGCTCCGCCCCTAGTGTACGTGTGTTGTATATTTTGTGATGTTTTGGCTGCCGTTGTATGTTGGAGCACATGTGTGAGGAAGGGTTGGTCGGATGTTTGCACACACACACACACTCACACACACACACAGACAGACGATACTGTGCTGCTACATGACAAAAACACATATATGCAAAGTTGTCTAGCAGTCAAATATTAAGAGGATGAATTCGGTTGTATGTTTCGAACCAAGAGACAATCAAAAAGATGTTTAATGATGAGACTCGTTGAGTGGTAATGCCCGGTGGCATTTATTTGTTATAGAAATAGAAAGATATTACGTCGTTTTAATTAGGGTTGCGCGATGTTGGAAAAAAAATGACATTGTGATTTTTGGGGGGGTTGCGATATATATTGTTAAAAATAGAATTTTCACCATGACATCATTGTATTCATATAATATTGTTTAATCCAGACTAATGGGGTTCATCTGTGACTGATGATTGCTGTATATAAAAGGGATCACAGTGGTCATGTCTCTGAAACATAATAGATTATTTAACATTGTATTTCACACTTCAATGTAAACAGCAGCAAAATATTAAACATATTTTAAACAAAAAAATAAAAAGAGCAGGTGCACTAGACCTTTGAGTCATTTAAAAAAATAGAAGTAAAAAAACTCTAAAGCAGCAGCAGAGTTATAAAGATCTTTAAACTAAACTATAAAATATTCAAACATTAAAAAGCAGGTGTACTAGTGCCTGAGTTCTTTACAAAAATATAACATTAAGATAAAACAAACCTTTGTGAAACTTCAGCAAAGTTGTAAAATTAGAACAAAAATATTAAAACTTAAAGGGCAGGTGCATTAGTCCCGTGAGTTGTTCAGAAAAATATAACAATAACTAAAACGGTCTGTAAAACATATTGCATCCGTGATTTGTCTGTGCTGTTTGGACTTCTTATCATAAGGAGTTATGCTGGCGGAGGCGTCTGTAATTGTTTTTCGAGTAGATGAAGTTTCACCTCGGGTCCCACTTCTTAGTTTGAACTGCTCATACAGGGGCTTGTGACGGCGATTGCAGAAACAACGGTGAGGCACTGTTGGCAAATGATGTTTTGTTGTTCGGAATCCTCCTTTTTATAGCCGAAATACTTTCATATTTTGGATGTTGACTTTGTTTTGGGGACTAAATCCACTGCCGCTTCTGCCGTCGTCTCCTCTTCCTCCATGTCGTCTCAAACCAGACAGCAGTCGCTGTGAGGGTGGAGGGGGGAGGGGCTGGTGACTGCTTGGCAGGAGGGAGGGGATGAGTGAGACAATTTGTGTAGAGCACGGAGTAGCTTGCTGCTTTTATGAAGCAAAACAAAAGTTTGCGTGTTCTAAGAAAAAAAAAAGTTAAAACATCGCAGGTCCTACGATGTGACTATTGCGCATGCGCACATCGCAATCGTGATGTTCAAACGACACATCGTGCAGGCCTAGTTTTAATCAAAATTCTCAGCAGCTTCCAAACTCACACCCTACTCCATTGAAAGGAAAAGAACGCAAGCCCAGTGTGGATAAGCAGGAGCAGAGGATAAGGAGAGAGAGGGCGGGAGAAAGCGGGTAGGGATGAGAAAACAATGCGCCTCAAAGTTTTAATTTTGCCTGTACTATTAAAATTGCATTAATTGGGTTTTATTTATGGCGATGGATGAAAATGAAGTCCATGCATTTTGATAGCGGTCAAACAATCATTAGGTTGTTAGCTTTTACCATAGCGACTTTGAACCTTGTTGGTGATCACTGTTCCATGTTATCCAACAACGCATTGAATTTGTGCTTTCTTTTGCACCTGATTGCAATTAAAAAAAAAAAAGGTTTGCTTGATGCTAATTCTTTATTGATTCAAAGAGACCACAGAATGTTATCTGGGACAGGGTGTTTCCCACCAATACATTTATTGTAAACCTGCAATTGTAAAAAGGTTAATAGCTAACTGTGTTTTTTGCAACTGTTTCATGTTAGTGGACCGTGGTTTAAAGCGCCGTCAGGTCAAACCGCTGGCTGCTTCTCTTCTCGATGCCTTGGATTATAACAGCTCAGACGACAGTGACTTTGAAGTTGGAGATGCCTCAGGTATGCATTCATTTTTATTATCGTTTAATTTATTTCTCTACTTTGAATGCAATCTTGCACATTGCTGTACAGTATTAGATTTATAGCGTAACAGTACATACTAAGGCTGGCTGCCAAGATAAGTTGACTAGTCACTATAAAGTCGACGGTCCCAACAATTAATTTAGTAATTGACATAGTTTATTTTTTGTGGCTTTGTTGTTCTCTCAAAACTGCCTTTCTGTCCTTAATGCACGGGCACAATAGAGATATTGCGGGTTTGCTGTGATGTAACTGGAAAAAACAGTATCATGGCTAACCGCCAGCAATGGAGCTTTAATATTTGGGAGCATTTACCAAAAATACTTAAGAAGAATGTGATGCAAAGCTTGCACGACCGTACATGGCAGCATGACAGTAGCTAATTGGCTAGTGAAAAGCATTAGTGAGCTATTTCCTAGCTGTACGTTAAGATTGTCTTAAGGCAAACAATGATGCTTACATTAGCCTTAGAAGTTAGCATACAGGTAATGTAATTCATTTGATGTAACATTATAACCACAGAAACTGTATGAATAAAGACTAGATGCGGCGGTGCGCTGTAGCAACTCACTAAGCGACATGGTTATGTGGCCGCCACATTGCTGGGTGCAAGGTTCCTATCGAAGGCATTGAAAATAAATCAATACTTGGTCATTTGTCAACCGACTTTCATGAGATTTACTTTTTTATCACATACTTTGATGTCGTAAAGCATGTCCTGTCAATACACAACATTTGAAAATGGAAAAAAAGACCCCCAAAAACCCTGAAAATTATTCCTAGATCCCTTATTGTGATTGTACAGCATTGTGTGTAACTGTATACAGCAAGCACAATGTGCAGGCATCCTTGTTATTATTAGTTTTTTTGGCCATTCACAAACAGTACTCGAAGTGCATACTTTGTGGATTAATTTTCAAATACTGTAAACATTTATTGCTAAAAATATTAGTCGAACTTCTGATTTCAAATTTTCCATTTGTTTTGTATTCTAATAGGATCAGATGGAACCGGCAACGGCAGTGATGAAGGTTCTAAACCAAGTGCTGCAGGTTCCGAAAGTGACTCAGACAATGTGGGTTCTATAGATGATGGTACTGATGAAGAAGAGCCCAAAAATCTTACTGCACATGACAACCTGGCTGAAGATGAAGAGAAGTCAAAACAGCAGAGCTCCTCAGATGCCTCTACCAAAGACACCCCTGTTGTAAGTCCACCCAAAGGCCGACGAAAGAGCAAGAAGGTTTTGGAGCCCGAGTCCAGTGCAGACGGTGGGAGTGTCTCGACCTTGGCGTCTGGGCCTGGCAGTGACAATGCTGATGTGTTTGAAACTGAGCCCAAAAAATGGAACTTTCGAAGGAACCGTCCACTGCTTGACTTTACAACCATGGAGGAGCTGAATGAAATGGATGACTATGATAGCGAGGATGACAATGACTGGAGACCCACAGCGGGGAAGAAGAAAGGCAAGGCTGCCACCCAAAAAGGAGGGGGAACAGAGGAAGGTGATGGTGCGACAGCAGATGATAATGATGATGGTGATGATGACGATGACGACGATGACGACGATGATGACAAAGATGATAATGATGATGACGATGATGAGGATGATGACGACGATGATGTAGATGAGGATGGCGAGGATGAGGATGATAAGGAAGATGATGAAGAAAACAACAGTAGCAGTGAGAGTGACAAAGAGGTGAAGAAACCCAAGAAAAAGGCTAAGAGCACCAATGCTTTTGATGAAGAATTAACAAATGACAGTATGTCCCAAGGAAAAGGAAATGAGGTAAGCTTACCTTGTTTAATCTGTGTCTTTTTACTGGTTTATGGACTTATTTGTACCTTTTAACAGCCCCTCCAAATGTATTGGAACGGCAAGGTCTGTTTCTTGGTATCTGTTGTATAGAGAATACATTGCGGTTTCAGATCAAAATATGATTGACAAAATTCTTCTTTTATTTTATTTACATCTAGATGTGTTAAACAACTAAGGGTAGAGCCCCTTTTATTTGAGGTCACCCATTTTCATGTGAGCAAAATTGTCGGTGCAAAATTATGGATGTTTGTAGTTGCTCAGGTGATTTTAGATTGATTGCTTTAAAATTAGATATTGCTTGTTTTTTTGGCGCTTGTTTTCACCTGTGAAACAGGATTTTCTGTTAACCCATTAAGGACAGGAGCGCATAACCGCGTTTCTGCCACTAGAACCGGGAGCGCTGTTGCGTCTTTCTACTATTTGAGCCGAGAGAGCTACATGTCATTTCCTTTTTATTATTTAATTATCGGTCTCTTAACCAATAAAATGCATCCGAAGATACACTTGACGGTGTCGTAAGCCCGCGGAAGATGTTCAGGAATTCTTGCGCGTCGTAATGGCGGTCGCCTGTCGTAATGGAGCTCTGAAATGATTAACGGCAGTGATATAGACGACGCGCTTGTGGACTTTGAACCAGTAGAATCAGTCGAACGTGATATATACTTAAGATATATGTTTGTAGACAATGACAATATCGATGTCTTTTAACGGAATAGAGGATGATAATTACCACTTGATTTTTTTACATAAAAAATAGCGCTTCTCTTACACTGACACTTTATTTTTACATCTTCGATTGGAATGGTAAAGATGAATAAAATCTGGCCTGTGTGCAAGCCACATGTCTAAGGTCTCAAATTATTTTGGAATTATGTTTCTGTCTGCTACAGGGGCTGAGATTAATTATTTTGTAGGTTTTGAATTTCTGGGAGAACATCAGGTTTTCAAGGGTAATTCCAAAGGCGACCTTAGGTTTTGAGCAGCTGTTGAGCTAGGCGCTTTAGGCTTTAATGGGTTAAGGGAGCTGTATATGGGAGAAAAGCAACACATTTTGAAGCTGAGAGAAGAGATGATGACACTGGAGCACACCTACTCTGCCTACAGTAAAGCAAGGCAGTTTTATGTACATAGCACATTTCATACACAAGGAAACTCAATGTGCTTCACACAAGCAAAGACAGTAACCCCGATACTTGCGTATCTAATCCTTCCTAAGCAAACCTTTCCATCCTGCTCAAAGAAATGTAAGCAGAATCACACCAAATAACAGTATTCTAAGTGGAGACGAGAAAGAAAGGGGAAAATGAATCCCTGTGACTGGAAACTGCTAATGAAAAACAAACTATTGTCATTACCATAAAAGTCAAACTTTAAGTGGAAGTCAACGCAAAAATGTTCATTACAATAATATGTTCTATGCGCCTCCATAAGTCTAAACACGGCATTCTGATTAATATTGCATTTGTGTAACATGAGATTCACAAAACAGGTGAGCTGTGATTGGTCGTTGATTGACCGTGAAGCCCGCGAAGCGGGTGTACCACATGACTGATTCAGGAAATGATTCACTAGGTTTGAGTGTACAGTACAGCTCGCCAGTTTTCTAAAGCTGAGCCGTGATTGGTCGTTACCTGAGCCCTGGGTAGTTGTGATGTCATTTTCAGCCGACAGAAGACAAAATGGCCGCCCCCAGAGATGGCTAAAAACGAGTGCATTTTGCCGCTGAACTTATGTTCCACAAACACAAAATTAATCAGAATGCTGTGTTTCAACTAGTGGGTCTGCTGGGAACATATTCGTGAAAAAAAAATGTTTGGATTGACTTCCAGCAGCAGAAGCAGCAAAATCCACCCGTTTTTAGCCATCTTAGGCGATGGCCATGCTGTCGACTGAAAATGACATCACAGTTGCTCAGGTGACAACTAATCACGGCTCACCTATTTTCTGAAGCTGAGCCAACCTAACATCCCTAGGTTTTAGATGTTTCAATTGAAATTAGGATTAGAAGGGTTGTGTAGCACTACATTTGACATGTGTTTTTTTTGTTCAACAGGATGCCTTGTTAGATCGGTCCCAGACCTGGAGTGCTCAGCACATCCTCATCTGCTCAGTTTGCCTGGGAGACAATAGTGAAGATGCAGATGAGATCATTCAGTGTGACAATTGTGGTGTTACTGTGCACGAAGGTGAGATGCTCCCAATTCCATCCATCCATCCATTATCGATACAGCTTGTCCTCACAAGGGTCGCGGGCGTGCTGGAGCCTATGCCAGCTGTCTTCGGGCAGTAGGTGGGGGACACCCTGAATTGGTTGCCAGCCAATCGCAGGGCACACAGAGACAAACATCCGCATTCACAATCACACCTAGGGGCAATTTAGAGTGTCCAATCAACTTACCATGCATGCTTTTGGAACGTGGGAGGAAACCGGAGTACCCGGAGAAAATCCACGCAGGCACGTGGAGAACATGCAAACTCCACACATCGAGGCCGGGGCCGGGATCGAACCCGCGACTTCTTAACTGTGAGGCGGACGTGCTAACCAGTCGATCACCGTGTCGCCACTCCTAATTCCACTTTCTATAAACTGATTGATGAAATGTGAAATAGTTGAAGCTGCTCCTACACAGGTGAAGTGTAACTAAACATCAGGAATGCTGCTTCTACTTTTTCTTCTATACTGCCAATTTTATTTGCACCTGCTGCAGACATGACCCATTTTTGGGGCCAAAAAGTGAAATGCCGCAGAAGAGGAAAGCTAGCCAGCGTTCTCGTACGACTCCGTAAACGGGCTACACTTAACACCCATACCTTTGATTTTCCTTTCCAACGTATGCTCGCTCAGCAACAAGATGGACGTGCTGGTGCTGCTGATGAGGAGAAACAGCGACTTTTCCTCCTTGTGTGTTTTGTACTTCACAATGACTAGAGCCAATAAACCTTTTAAAACCTTAAAACCCGAATATTGGCAGTTTTCGGGTTTTTAAAAGCGATATAAACGCGTGCAATAAGCCGAATATGCCCTTTGCCCTTATTTGTGTTTTTAAATTTCCGAATACTACTCCCTTTCCAATCCGAATATGCATGCATGTATGCGGCAATCGTAATGTCCTGAATGCATGGGACACTGCGTGTGATCAACTGCAAGGAATCTTGGACTTTGTAGTATAGGAAGTGCTTGTATGCACGCTGTTTGGCGCGCAACCCACCAGAAATACACGTTTAGTAGGGATGGGATAAAGACTTTTTAAAGTTACTGTATTTTTTTTCATTATAAAAACAGTGTTAATATAGTTAGCAATAATTGGAACTTATTAGGGATTAGAACGCCACGAGATTTCTCGTCCCTGCACAGCACGATATCTATTTTCTTTTGACGGTGTTATGGAGTCAGGGTGAATATAGCATGTCCTAAAAGGCGCTGTCACGGAATGGGAACTTCCGAGGCCAAATCACGGAGTCGCTGTTGTGACCGACAACGCTTGCAACATGGATATGGCGATACGTGAGGCTGGCTTCGAGCCACACATTAAGTAATTATCGTGCAGGCAATGAACGCAACGCTAGTGCGGCTGGTCCAAAGTTGGCCACGTCGTATAGTTTCTTTTTTTTCACCGATGCGCAACAGCTGCAGCACTTTTGACATCTAAATAAAAGACAGCTCGAGCTGCCCGCGCACAAACTAATTATGGACGTAATCACGCGCTAGAACAGTTCTTTGGACATGATGGCTCGCGATCTGGAGCAGCAGGGTGCCGTATCTGCGGTTCTGAGGAGCCCAGAACTACGACGAGTTGCAGAAATCTTGACACAGACGCAGTGACATTCCTCTTGTTGAAGATCGACTGAGAAACAAGTTGAACTCTACAATACAATACCATTTTATTTATATAGCGCATTTCATAACAGCTAGAGCTGTAACAAAGCACTTTAAAAACAATACAATAAATAAAAAAACAATAAGAGGCAGTGATACATCTATTGATAAATATATCAATAAATATTAACAAATATATAAAATGTAAATAAAAGTATAAATAAATAAAGCCAATAAATTAACATAAAACACTATACAATGGAGTTACTGCCCCATGAGCACAGTTGGATTTTGTCAAAGTATTCAGTAAGAGGAAAGATCTCAGCTTTAGCTGTTATTGCAGCAATATTTGAGAGCATGTAATGAAAGTGACTCTTGTTTGCATTTGCACTTTAGAACTAGATGATTAATTTTCTTGCGGTCTGTTTGATAAAAAACATTTTGAAAACTGAAAAAATTACACTAGGTATTTTTTTATATTCGAAATTTAGCAAAAATCTCGTCTCGTCTCGCGGACTAAATCTCGTGAGATCTTTGTCTCGTCCCATCCCTAACGTTTAGTGATAAACAAAACATGGCGAAAGCTAGAATAAGTACGACACCACACTTTGAAAGCAAGGAGCATTCGCGCGGTGATATGAATCTGTTTTATTTATGGAAGTGAGTAACAAGCGAAGATGACGTATAATTGCGTCATAATGTCTGTGTGTCGCCGTTTCAATTGGGTTATTTAAATGTGACTAGTAACTCCGGTCAAGCCATGTAAGCGGGTTATTTCGCATGACTCAGAAATCAGAATTTTGACCTTAACCCGAATATTGACTGCATGTAAACGTAGTCAATGACATGGCTTTGCGAGTGGATCGTGGACAGTGCATTACATCTGGAAGGATTTTGGCTGTTTGGCATGGACTGTAACCCAGAGCTGTCCAGCAAAAGCAAAGGAGGCAGCGTCTGTTTCTACATGAACAACGCCTTCAAATGACAATTTCCCAAAACTGCCTCCTACTCTTATAGATTCTTTTCGTAAACGCTAAGCCATTCTACTCCGTTTCAGTTCGCACCATTCATTCTGGGTGCTGTGTAAGTCCCGCCTGATGCCGATGCACACACGGCTCTTTGCCGTTGTAATCGCGTTTTTCGGCGAAATGCCTCGGCGCTGTGTGGCGATGCATTGTTCACATTCAGGCCAACAATTGTTTGAGTGGCCAAAATATAAGAATAGGGCATGTAAATGGACCAGTTTGTGTTACAGTTCAACTGGAGTCCACATTAACTGTCTCACGATTCCATTTGTGGCTGTTTGGGCAATGCCAGTCCAGTAATTTTAATTTCCTGTCTGCAGATTCGTCACAAGCAACATCGAAACTGTTCAATTGCATACTTGTTCAATTCTACAATAAACACTGGAAACCAAACGTCTTGTTTACAACTCATGACTGGCTGCAAGAAATTGTACACCTAGTAAAAAAATAACAGTAGAGATTGGTATTTGAACCCATGACACACAGGGGAAAAAGCAGCAGTGCACGATCGGAGCGAACGCTCTCTACCCACTACACCATGGGCTGGCATAACTGTTGACCTGGAAAATGGCCAATCAAGTCAATCTTACTACAGATTCACTTGCATTTTAGGATTTCTTAAATATACCTTAGTTGTGCCTATTAGTACTATCACAATGTGACAAGAAGTAACGCTAATTTGACAATATGGGCCTGCCGTTGTTGTCTTGACATGACGTTTTACTTCCGGGTTGTCGCTTGCCAGGATCCAACTTCGTAAAAACGATTACTTTGTCGAATATACCAAATAGAAATGAGATTTTTTTTCATGCTGTATTTTTTTTTATTATGTTAACTACTTTACTTAAACTTCATTTCGCATTTTCTGAAATGACTTCACACTCGAGCTTTAAGTCAATCTTACAATAAACAACATTATCATGACAGACCCTTAGCATTTGTAAAGGAGTTCAGGCCATATTGAGACATTGAAAATGGACCACACATGCACTAAACAAAGTGTAGCGCCGAATAAATGAATAACTATGCTGCAATTCTTGCTCTTACTCCAGCACAGCACCCAGTGGCCATGTAGAAAACGAAGTTTTTGATTGTGAGAGTTTCTCATTGCTCAAAATGCCTAAAGGGTGGTTGACTGAATTAGAAGTTAGTGTTATCTCCCCAACAGAAGCAGACTACTGCTTTCTGGCTTCATTCGTAATGACGACCATTCTCGCAGCTGTAAAATCTACCATAGCAACCACATCACCATAGCAATGGGATCACAGACCTCAGGAAATTCTGAGAAGGATTTTAGAATTTTGGTTTTGCTCCTCTTGCTTCTGTTAGGATACATTTCTTTTATCAAACAATTAGTAAAGCTGCAGTGTCACACTAGATTGACGAGGGTAATTTGAATGACCAGATGGTTCATCACAGACAGGTGATTGATTCTTGTGTTTGTACATGCCAAGGTTCCTCTAACATAAATACTTTGGGCAACATCTGAACACATTCGACTTCCCGAAAAGTAGTGAATGAATGTAAATAATAAAATAAAAGCATTTAGCTAAAAGGAGAAACACTAATTGTACAATGTGTTGTGCTTTTAATAAGATGTTCGGTATTTTCAGGGTGTTATGGCGTTGATGGGGAGAGTGACTCGATAATGAGCTCAGCATCAGAGAACTCAACAGAACCTTGGTTTTGTGACGCCTGTAAGAATGGAGTGATGCCAAGCTGCGAGCTTTGCCCCAACCAGGATGGTATCTTCAAAGAGACAGATGCTGGGAGGTAGGCTACAGTGGCAGAAAGACCCATTGGAGAGATGCCAATCAGAGCAAATGAAATGTATGCAGAATCAAATACAAATGGTATAGTCTGCCAAAGGTTATCTGAAATGTACTTATGTTCAGTTGCAGAAGAGAAAATTGACTTATAGGGAGGAGGCTGGTAGAGGAATGAGAGGAGGAAGAGGAGAGATAGTGAAATAAAGGGAATAAGAGAAAAGAGTGTGTTATGTGAAGCGTGGAGACTTCAGCCACGTTATCGCTGATAGAGCTCCTTAGCCAGCCTGCACCCAAATTTACTACTTCAGTAGAGCATGAAAAACACAGCAAATTAAACTGTGAAGCGGTTGCTTGCTAGAGATGGATATCTCTATATTGGACTTTGGATTCTCTTCCCTTCAATATGCATTTGAAATTGTGTGACACCAAACTCAAGTCTGATAGTCCGGGGTAACCAAAATCTTCGAGTGTATTTTTCATGTCTTAAAATGTAGGGATGTCCCGATTGTCACTTTGAAGTGTTTGCCTTAACCGTCATATTTATCTGTATCGCAGTTTTTTGCTTCGTGCTCGATACCGATCATCTACAAAAAATATAATTAATTGCCTCTTCAAATGCCACCAGTGAGACGCATGCTTGCTTGTCATAAAATAATTGCTACTCGTCAAACTTATTTTTGACGTTAACTTTTGCTAACCCGTTGCACTTTTAACTCTTTGTCGATGCCATTCAGCCAGTGAATGGACTCTTTCACTTTGGTCGGTGCGGCTTTACAACAGACATTGCAGTTTGTAGTCTATTTAGGCTTGCTCTGACTCTCGGCCGTGTAAGCAAAATGTTTCCGTGCCTCTTTTTTCTCAAGGAGTCATGGATAAGTGGCCATTTTGTTCCTCACACATGCTCTGGGGAGTCACGCTGTTTGGGAGGCATTGCTCACTGCAGAGCATTATCGCTGCAGATGCACAAATTTCTCTCTGAAAGCCGTAAAGTAGCAGCACTAAATATCCCGAAATGTTACATTATAAAATATAATACTCAGCTATTGCTGTTCCATTTGACTGAAAGGAACCCCAGCATTATTTTGTGGCTTTTTAAACTTTAAAGAAAATGTATCTGATCTTTTTTTAGCTGATACCAGTCAGATGAAAATTACATAATCAGTCCCAATTTCCAATCACGTGATTGGATTGAAACTCTTGCGAGTGGTGCCCAATACGTCTATTTGTTTTACTCATTTGCTAGCTTGTGCATTTAATATTAGCGTTACGCGATGGAGAAAACTTGGGTGGCCGGGCCGTTGTGTCATGTAAGCATACCGTTCAGCCTGTTGTTGCCTCTATTCTATTTTTATTTTAAATTGATCGTCATTTAAATTTTAAATGACATGTCTGTTCTTGGTGTTGGATTTTATCAAATCAATTACCCCCAAAGTGCCACTTATACTCCGGTGAGACTTATACATGTCAACCCAAACATGTTTTTTTCAATAATATGTTCAATGCAGGCCCACTAGTTGAAACAAGGCTTTCTTATAAATATTGCGTTTGTGGAATAAGACATAATCCACCCGTTTTTAGCCATCTCTGGGGTCGGCCATTTTGTCACTTCTGTCGACTGAAAATGACATCACAGTGTCTCAGGGATCAGGTAACGGCCAATCACGGCTGACCTGTTTTCAGAAGCTGAGCCATGATTGGTCGTTATCTGAAGCCTGAGTATTTGTGATGTCATTTTCAGTTGACAGAAGCGACAAAATGGCCGCCCCCTGAGATAGCTAAAATGGGGTGGATTTTGCTGCTTAACTCATATTCCACAAATGCAATATTAATCAGAATGACATGTTTCAACTAGTGGGCCTGCATAGAACATTCATTCATTCATTCATTCATTATCCATACCGCTTATCCTCACAAGGGTCACGGGCGTGCTGGAGCCTATCCCAGCTGTCTTCGGGCAGTAGGCGGGGGACACCCTTAATTGGTTGCCAGCCAATCGCAGGGCACACAGAGGCAAACATCCACACTCACAATCACACCTAGGGGCAATTTAGACAGTCCAATCAACTTACTATGCATGTTTTTGGAGTGTGGGAGGAAGCCGGAGTACCCGGAGGAAACCCACGCAGGCATGGGGAGAACATGCAAACTCCACACAGGGAGGCCGGAGCCGGGATCGAACCCACGACCTCCGAACTGTAAGGCAGACGTGCTAACCAGTCGTCCACCGTGCCGCCTGCATAGAACATATTCTTGAAAAAAAATATGCTTGGGTTGATTTACGCTTTAAATAATTAAATGTTTCTGAGTAAATAAGATATAAATATATTTATTTATTTATTATAAATAAATAATATTTTTTTAAGCATTATTCCAATACACAGTTGAACCTTGAATTGTGAGTGCACTGGCTTAACTCATTCACTGCCATTGACATGTTTATTTGTCTTTTCACAGTCCAGCCATTCAATCCCAGGAATTTATTTATATTTTTTTCAATTTTTTTCAAACGTTAGAGTAAAAGAGGGTCTGAAAATGTCTGGCAGTGAAGGAGTTAAGAGTTTTCAGAGTTACGAATTGGTTTATTTTCTTTTTTTCTTTTATTATTACTTTTTTTATGTTGCAGGCCAAAATTTGAGGTGCTAGCATGCTTCAAATAAATCGCTACGAAATTGAAGCAGCGATTGCCACAACTTCTGCACAGTATTGCGCGTCCTTATCACAGTTTGTGATTTGACTAAATTGAGTTACGAGCTCAGTCACGGAAAGAGTTAAACTTGTAATTAGTTTCCCTTCACAAGTTTCAGTCATTTTGATTTTGTTCTTCAATCTTTTCAGATGGGTGCATGTGGTATGCGCACTTTATGTTCCTGGGGTTGCGTTTGGAGACATCGATAAACTACGACCAGTGACTCTCACTGAGATGAATTATTCAAAATATGGGGCCAAGGTAAGTAATGTTTCCATTTTCATGTCTAATGCTGTGAAAAACTATTTTCCCCTTTTCTGATTTCAGTTTTTTTTTTTCATACTTTCTCACTTAAATGCTTCTGTCAGGATAATCTGTAAGGTTTCCAGAAAGAGGTCTATTTTACAAACGCAGACCAGGATAAGAATAAAAAAAAAAAACGGTTTTATTTACAGAAAGAACGCAGGACCGACAAAGTATAAATTAAGACGCTGGTTTCAATCAACCAGGAAAAACGTGAGAAACAAAAAGCACTTGCAAAAGGCAAAATAGGATTTAAACGGAAATTGCTTGTTGCTAAAGAACAAGAAAACCCAAAACACGTATAATACAACTGAAAGTAATTCTAAGGAAAAAAAATATTACTTACACGAAACTAGGCAAAAACGAGGCAAGAGCAAACGGGCAAAACCATGGAACATCTAGAAAAATCACTTGGCAACAGAGTCATGAGCAAGGCGAAAGATCCTACAGAGTGCAGTATGCCTGACCGTCCTTAAAAAGTTCACTGATTGAAAATGCAGCACAGGTGTGCTGCCAAGGACAGGCCCACCACTCCAGCAGGAGAAGGAGGCTAAAACTAAACAAATCCTGACAGTACCCCCCCCCCCCCACCCCTCCTTCAACGGACGCCTACTGGCGGACCACCTGGCTTGGAAGGGTTGGTCGAGTGGAAGATGAGAAGGGATGGATCCAGGAGCGGGGAACCCACTGCCCCTCCTCCGGCCCATAGCCCCTGCGCCTGGAGTCCAGTGTCTCCTTCACCGTGTACACCGGATCACCATCAACCAGTCGGGGGGGAGGAGGCGGGGCGGAGGGAGGAGCCAAGGCGCCAGGATTGGCCAGGCAGGATGTTCACTGGTTCAGCCATCTCTTCCGCGGGGCCATGAATTCGGGAGAGGGCGTCGGGTTTCACATTCTTGGATCCTTTGCCATAGGTTAAAGTGAAATTGTACCTGGTTAACAACTGAGCCCAGCGTGCTTGGCGTGAGTTAAGTCTTTTGGCGGTGCGAATATAGACGAGATTCTTATGGTCCGTGTACACGGTGAGAGGCTCTTTAGTGCCTTCTAACCAGTGTCTCCATTCCTGTAGGGACAGAACTATGGCCACAAGTTCTCGGTTTCCCACATCATAGTTGGCTTCGGCAGGGCTGAGTTGATGAGAGAAGAAGGAGCAGGGGTGGGGTCTGTGGTTGACCGGGGAACGCCGGGACAATACGGCCCCCACTCCTGAATCCGAACCGTCCACTTCTACCACAAATTGGAGATCAGGGTTAGGATGGCGCAATATAGGTGGACTTGTAAAGGCTGTTTTAAGGTCTAGGATTACACTTTCAGCAGTACGATCCCATCTAAAGGGGATCTGGCTAGAGTTGAGACGAGTAAGAGTCACGCTCTGCGACTGTAATTCTTTATAAATCTACGATAGAAATTCGCAAAGCCTAAGAATCGCTGCAACTGTTTTCGAGTGGTTGATATGGGCCAGTCCACCACGGCCTGAGTTTTGGAAGGATCAGCTCTAAGCTGTCCTTTCTCAATTATGAATCCCATAAATTGTATAGAATCTACATGGAATTCACATTTTTCTGCTTTAACGAATAGCTTAGTTTCTAATAGGCGTTGCAAGATTACAGTGGACGTGCTGTTGGTGTTTTTCCATGGAGCGCGAGAATATCAAGATATCGTCTAAATACAGTGGTACCGCTACTTACGAACGTCTCTTCATAACAAATTTTCAAGTTACGAAACGTATCAACAGGAAAATATTGCCTCTTGTTACGAAAGAAATTTCAGGATACGAAAGGTAAAAGTATGGGCTGCTACTCGCAGTATGGGCTGCTACTCGCAGTGTGGGCTGCCACTCGCAGCTCCAGAGTTTCCTGAACGCAACATACTCACAGCTGCTCTGCCATTGGCTATTACCTGGCATCTTCCTGGCATCCCATTGGCTAAGAGGGACCTCTACCATATGTGTCTATCTGTGTAGATAGACAGGTAAATAGATATATATGTGATAGATATGTCTATGCAACGTCCTCATCATTCGTCCCTCAGGCTATGAGTTGTTTGGATAGTTTTACGTGAATTAGAAACGAGGAAAAGAAAAATTGAGAAAATTGGGTTTTTTGGCCATACAAACAAAGCAAGAGATAATAGAAAAGTATGAAAAAGGGATGCGTTCGGTTGATCTCGCCAAAGACTCTGACCGTAATGTATCGGCAGTCGCCACGTTATTAAATCAGTTCTTTACCAAACGCCAGGCAAAAAACACTTCTGAGAGAGAACATGAACCAAAGAGGGCGAAAAGCGATGAGGAAAGCAATTAAAAGGTAAACGACCATCATTTTTATTCTTTACTCTATTCGTTGTTTTTTTTACATTATGCACAACTCTCATTTATTGCGCAAAAATCTAATTGGAACATGTATTCGTTACATGTTTTGATGCATTTTTATGCTTTATAAAATATCTGAATATTGAGGGGCTTGGAACGTATTAGGGCATTTACATGGAAAACACGTCTCTACTTACAAAATTTTCTACTTAAGAACTTTCTTCCAGAACCAATTAATTTCGTAAGTAGAGGTACCACTGTATACAAAACAGAGCACATTTATCATATCCCTCAGTATCCATCATTAATCAAGTTCTGAAAAACAGCGGGAGCATTGGTCAGACCAAACGGCATCACCAGATATTCAAAATGTCCTAAGGGTGTTTTGAAAGCAGTTTTCCACTCGCCACATTGGTAAGCACTACGTAGGTAAAGTTTGGAAAAAACAGTGGCCGACTGTAGTCGTGAAAAGGCGGAATCTAGCAATGGGAGTGGATACTTGTTCTTGACAGTAATTTCGTTAAGTCCTTTATAATCCACACATGGGCGCAATGATTTGTCTTTCTTTTCGACAAAGAAGCACCTGGCCCCAACAGGGGACTTCGAAGGCCGTATAAACCCAGCTGCCAGGGAGTTTGAAATATATTCTTTGAGGGCTTCCTGTTCCGGTTGTGAGATATTATATAATCGGGACGCTGGAAGAGGGGTGTTGGGTACTAACTCAATGGCACAATCATAGGGTCGGTGTGGGGGTAAGGACTGGGCACGATCTTTACTAAAGACTTGACGTAAATCGTGGTAGTCTACTGGCACATGGTCTAAACAAATTTGCTCTTCCGCACAGCCAGACATGGTTATACTCCCTTTAGTGGCTGACCATAAACAATGAGCATGGCAAAAAGGGCTCCAATTTTCAATAGAAAGGTGGTCCCATGCAATGACCGGATTATGCGTTCTTAGCCATGTTAAACCTAATACTATCGGGGCTGCTCTGGATGCCATGAGAAAAATCTTTCTCTGCTCCACACTTATGAGCTCCTCCAGAGTCGAGGTGTCATCATGAACAGTGAGTTCATCTTTTAAGGAGGAACCTAATCCGCGATGAAAAACGGTGCGCCGTCATCAAAACCGCTTTCAGCTGCTAGAATTCGAAAAGTCATTGAATTGTCGGCGACTGACTGACTGCCTTGGACGCAGTCTAACAGCTGACCTCCGGCCTCTTTTCGCGGACCGGGTGGTCAAACACCCGACGAATTTCCGCAATACGCTCTGGAAAAGGGGACCGAAGCTCAGGGCGTACGTTGCTCACGGCTATAGCCCATGCACTAGCCTGGCCAGTCAACAGACTCATCATAAACGCTATTTTGTTACTTTCGTAAGCGTAAGTGGAGGGTTGTTGGTCGAAGATTAAGATACACTGATGAATAAATTGACCACACAAGCCAGGTTCTCCACCATACCGGGAAGGATGAGGTAAGTTAGGTTCTCGAGCCGCACCCATGGGCAGGTGCAAATTGGTAGTGGCAAGGTGGGGGTCACGGGGTGGTGGGACCAGGGAACTAAACTGCGTGACGCGGGAACCCACCTAGCCCAAATTGGTGGGCTAGGTGGGCGCCCGCGTCACGGAGTTCCGCCAGCGCGGTCTGCTGCTGTCCCACTAATCGTCCTTGACTGGCCAGTGCATGCATTATTTTATCCGGGTCGGCAGAATCCATGGTTGGATCTCTCTGTCAGGATAATGTGCAAGGTTTCCAGAAAGAGGTGGATTCTACAAACGCAGACCAGGATAAGAATTTGAAAAAAACTGTTTTATATTCAGAAAAAAGAACGCAGGACCGACAAAGTACAAATTAAGACGCTGGTTTCAGTCAACCAGGAAAAACATGAGAAACAAAAAGTGCTTGCAAAAGGCAAGATAGGAGATAAACGGAAATTGCATGATGCTAAAGAACAAGAAAACCCAAAACATGTATAATACAACTGAAAGCAATTCTAAGGAACAAAAATTGGTGATGTGCTATTTGGGTCGAATCTCTGAAGCCTGTGCCGAGTAATGTAGATGAGTGGTTCTTGAACGGCGGGTCGATTCGTGTGTTGATGACGTACGTGGTGACGTTTGAAGCCCCGCGAAGCGGGTGTACCACATGACTGATTCAGGAAATGATTCACTAGGTTTGAGTGTACAGTACAGCTCGCCAGTTTTCTAAAGCTGAGCCGTGATTGGTCGTTACCTGAGCCCTGGGTAGTTGTGATGTCATTCTCAGTCGACTGAAGTGACAAAATGGGCGCCCCTCGAGATGGCTAAAAACGGGTGGATTAACTCTTATTCCATAAGCGCAATATTTATCACAATGCCTTGTTTCAACTAGTGAGCTTGCATAGAACATATTCTTGAAAAAAATATGTTTGGGTTGACTTTCCCTTTTAATCGAGCTAATCTTGCAGTGATAACAGGTGACACTGCCTTGACAATGACAATATCGACGTCTTTGTAACAGAATTACCACTTGATTTTTTAAAATTAAAAATAGTGCTTCTATGGCACTGACACTTTATTTTTACATTTTTGACTGAAACAGTAAATCAGAATAAACTCGTTCCTGTGTGAAAGCCACATGTCTAAGATTATGGAATTATGTTTCTATCTGCTACAGAGACGGAGATATTAATTATTTTGTAGGTATTGAATTTCTGGGAAAACTTCAGGTTTTAGAGGGTGAGTCTATAGTCGCCCTAGGTTTTGGGGAGCTGTTGATCCAGGCGCATTAGGCCTTAATGGATTAAACTGCCTCAGCTTCACCCAGTATGTCACGTCGCACACACACGCAGACACATCTTGGACTTGGTCTGCTCCACACCATCTCTCACCATTCATAAGATCATCTTCAAAGACAAAGAGAACACAAAGCAGTGTCCAGCAATCATCAGCTAAAATATTTGACCCAATGGGATTCTTAACACCATTCTGAAAAAGGGTGAAATGTTTTTCCCAGGATATTTGGCAAAGGTGCATCGGTTCTGATGACAAGCTTCCAGATAATCTCTCTCAAGGTGGCAACAATTATGTCTATAACTCCTACAGATTGATAAAACAAACATTCCCAGATGTTATGCACGGATAAATTCCCCACATTTTACTGAAGAGAGAACAAACAGTTGGAAGAGAAATTGGGACCAAGTTGATTGCCCAAGTCAAAAGTTGTCTATCAAGAAACTTACTCTTACATGCCTTGAACTAACGGGAGCTCTGATTGCTGCATTGTAAAGCAATTTACTTCGGGCAATGGACATGCAACCGAACCAGGACTTCATTGTACTCCAGTGGTTTCGCAGCTTAGCAAACAAGTAGAAACACTTTGTGGCAAACAGAGTGATGGCGATCCAGTCATTGACCACACCCGAAAGCTGGTACCATTGTAGTCAGAAGATCAACCCAAGAGATCTCACCACACGGGGTCAAACAGCCTCAAAACTCCAGGAAGAGGAGCACTGGTAGTCAGTCCCAACAACTTGATCATAAGAGTTATAGATAGCTATAACGGAAATGAAAGGAAACAAAGAGCGTTGACAGCTGATCACTTCTGTTCCAATTTACAATTCATCACGTGCTAATTTGTGAGCATTCAAGGGGTATGAATAGTTTTTATAAGGCAGTGTATAAGGCTAATTTTATTTGTTTATTCGTTACAAGGTCTGTGGCCCAATAAATCTGGTGTAAAAATGCGAGCTTTTGATGAAAAGAACATGGCATCCGTCAAACATGGTGCATTGGTCTGGTGCTGCTTTGTGTCCTGATGACCTGAATGCAACAACCTGAAACATACCAGCAAGTCCATCTCTGAATGGTTTAAAAATAAATAAAGGTTTTGGAGAGGCCAAGTCAAACTCTGGACTTAAATACAATTAAGGTGGTGTGATATGACCTTAGGGCAGTTAATGCTTAAAGACCTTCTGATATAATTCTTTGAAGAATGGACTGAATAAAAATCTTCCACAGCGATGCAAAAGACACATCACTAGTAATCGTCACCGTTTGATTTCTGTATTGCTACCGAGGGTGGCACAACCAGTTATTGGGTTCAGGGGGCAATTACTTTTTCACAAAGGGCTAGATAGGATTTGATTTTTTCCCTCTTATTAAATAAAATCATCATTTAGAAACTACATTTTATATTTATTTGCATTAGTTGTTTGAGATATTACTATTGGTTTGAATATTTGAAACATTTAAATGTGATAAATATGCACGCAAAAAATCAGCAATAGGGCAAATATTTTTCATGGCATCTAAATGCACTACAGTATAAGATTCATATACTGTTTACTTTCACTCACTAAAAATAGGGGTTCATGTTCAGTATCTTTGAGAAATGATTTTTGGACGTTGAATGTGATCAAATGCAAGTTTTATTTTTTTTTAGGAATGCAGTTTCTGCGAAGATAACCGCTTTGCCAGGACTGGTGTGTGCATTAGCTGTGATGCAGGAATGTGTCGGTCCTACTTCCATGTCACTTGTGCACAGAGAGAGGGGCTCCTGTCAGAAGCTGCTGCAGAAGAGGTCGGGATAAAAAAAAAACACATGCATAGTCACTTTATTGCCATTTTATCAGAGGGAAGAACCGTCTCTGCATGTCGGACCGCTCCTTGGTCATATCCTTGTAGACGAGTGCAGCTCCCACTGCTTCCCTTGCAGTTTTTTTTTTTTTTTTGCGGCTGCCAATACTTTCTGTCGGGCTGTTTATCCTAGAAACCTCAACCATTATTATCCTTGGATGCTTATCCTTGTCGAGCTGGGGCCCTGCACATCTGTGACTCCTCTCGACACATACATATCGGTCTGCAGCTCCTTTCCATCACACGATATCGTCTTCATTAATTGTGCTGGCTGCTTCTTTTCCATATTTCAATCCAATCACTTCAATGTTTTTTCATCTCCTTCAATTTTCATAGTTATCAACACAACTCCACAGTCGTTCAACTTTCTGCCATAACGCTTTGCTTTTGTTAGCCACTATAGCATCGCTATCCTCCACGTTCAAAATGCATCTTTCAGCTTCATCCAGACAAATTTGCAGAGTACTTACTGCGTTCTTGAGCGCATCTATGTCCGAGTACGTCACTGTCGCTCACCATCTTATTCAAAGTCATTCTCATTTTTGTAATTTCTGTGAAGAGATCCCCGTCACAGTTTTTTGGATTAGTTTTAGTGCTAGTGTGATGAGCAGGATAAGCCTACATGATGACTGTAGTCTTAAATGTGTTTGCTTACTTCTGGTTTTCCACTGTCCGTTGTGTCGTTAGCACCACCTAATCCCACCACCACTTACTCATTGTGGTAAGTAAACATTTATGGAGGGTTTACAGTTAAATGTTCTTATTTGTAGGCAGAGGATGGGAGCATACCGTATGTGCTGCCATTTCCAGGGTCCTCCTCACATGACTCCCCACAATGTTAATGCCATGCAAACAAATATAGTTTTTTTTGTTTTCCTGAAAAGTGTGTTTTGGAGATGTGAGGATTCCTTTCGACGCCAGCGAAAAGATACCACCCCCATCCATTTGTAACATTCAAATGAAAGTAAATATTTTGTGATCCTATAGGATATTGCAGATCCATTTTTTGCCTACTGCAAGCAGCATGCAGATCGCTTTGATAGGAAGTGGAAAAGAAAAAACTACTTGGCCTTGCAGTCCTACTGTAAGGTTTCTTTGCTTGAGAGAGAGAAACAGCTCACTCCTGAAGCTCAGGTAAGATGGCACATAGTTTGTATTACATGAGGTCCTCCAGCAGAAGATAAACAGTACAACACTGCTACTTGCTTACTGTAGTTCACTGCACATGTAGTAAACTAAAACTGTAGTTTCCTCTAATTACCTTTCATTTGAAATGCATCTGTACCCATAGGCCAGAATCACAACCCGCCTGCAACAATACCGCACAAAAGCAGAGCTGTCCAGGAACACCCGACCTCAAGCGTGGGTGCCAAGGGAGAAGCTGCCGCGACCTCTGACCTCTAGTGCCTCAGCCATCAGGAAGTTAATGAGAAAGGCAGAATTAATGGGGATCAGCACAGACATTTTTCCGGTGGACACATCTGACACCAATGCGAGTATGGATGGCCGTCGGAAACACAAGCAGCCTGCACTCACTGCAGACTTTGTCAATTACTACTTAGGTAAGGAAATGTGGTCCTCTCAAAGTCCCATGTTATATGTCATTTCATTTGACTATTTCATTTTTTTTTTTTTTTTGGTCCTTGGCTTTTGGTCTTTTTTCCCCTGATGTTTGATATGCAGCACTACTGGTCAAAGTGTCCTCTTGACATCAATTGTATTTTATAATTGTTTAAGTGTCGATGAGTGTGGCTGTTTAGTGCTTGTACTCCAGCATATCATTACACACTTATTTGTATGTATATGTATGTGTATATATACAGTGGACCCCCCGTGGATTCGCATATTGGCAGATTTTTTTTCCTCCAATTTTTTCCACATTTTGCAATTATTTTGTATATTTTTTTTGTTTTGTTCCCCCCCCAATTTTCTCCCCATTTTTCATAGAAATCTCTTGTTTAAAGGGACAGTGGGGCCGGGATGGCCACGTTTTCACTAACAAGTTCATTTCATAGATTTTTTGATCAGGAAAATGAAAATAGTTGTCATTTTCTATTTTATCAATAAATTTGGGAGAAATTAGGAAATAAGCGAGTCCATGAATAACACCCCTTGTTAATGAGCAGAATGGCCGTGCCCCCTACCATTCTATCCTTGTTCGGCCGGAGTCACGGGAAGAACTGATTCCAATCCCTCCATTGGAAATCTTTGTACTTTCATTGCTTATAACGTCCAAAAACAGCGATCAATTGGCACCAAAATTTATGTGGACATCTCTACTAATGCCCACTTCAACATATCAAAAGGATAAACCTCTCCGTGGCTGATTTTTATGAGAATCAGGAAATGTGGAAGTCAACAGAGCTACATAGATTTAGGCTGGGACGAGCGCACACTGCTTCTTTGCTGATCACGGTTAGGACGGGCGAGGCATTATACACCAGTCAGGATATTTACACAGACTGAAGTGGAAATGAGACGTGCTCATTTATTTGGATTTTTGACTTACAACGCGGCGTCTAATTTGGAAGGTAATAGCCGAAATGGTACATTCCAATGTGGCCAATGTGCAGTCACCCTCGCTAGAAATTTTTCTTCGCTGTTCGATGAGGGCTTTCGTCGCTCTCACGCCGCTTCACTCGGGTAGATGGTGGCGGCTGCAAGCAAGCAGGGACACCGCACGTGACTACTTGCGAGGCGACATGAAGACACAGGCTCATCTTCACCTCCACACGCTGGGCGGACAGTAAGGAGCTAATGTTGCTGGGCTAACGCCTTATGTTTTAACGACCTGAAGCTAGTTGGCTATAAGCCGTCCCATTATCCTACCTTTAGCCGGGGAGGGAAGAGGGGGCGTAAAGCTCCAATCTGCCTGCTGCTGCTGCAAGCCACCGTCTCTCTCCCTCCTGAGACACGAGTTTAGCGTCGCTAAATGTCCGAAATATAACCAGTCGGGGTTTGTGTGCGCATTCATGCTCTTGGCCACTTCAGCTTGTGAAAGTGGAGGAGCAATCGCCACGGTATTTTTGATTTTGTGGGGGTGATCATGATGAGATCACGTTTTATGTCAATAAATCCAAACAATTGTGCAGAACACTTTTATACTTTCACAGGTTGAAGTGGACAAGAGTAGTAATGTGAATTTGAATTTTGGTGGCGATCGGTCACCGTTTTAGACAACAGAACTGACAAAGCGAGCAATATTACCACGCAGGCCTTCCTCGCGTGACGTAGACGGTGAGACCAAAAACATAACATATTTTTGGGGCGGGGAAATTTGTCGTAAACCTAATCACAAAAAAAGCCCTTAAATCACTAAAGAGTCTTTTGAGGTGGGCATTTTAGTACTAATGTCATTTTTACATGCAAACCTATTATATAAGTGCCAATGTTAAGCTCACCCAAGTGTCCCTTTAATGTTTAATTTTAATAGTTTTTGGGTTTAAACGCTTCGGCTGGCTACTCATGCAGCTAGGCAGGGTTGGGAGGGTTACTTAAAAAAAAAAAAAAATACAGTTACTTGTTACCTGTTAAAAAATATAGATAGTAACGTAATCCAAGTACCATAATTTAAGAAGAGTAATGTAACTCATGTACTTTTAATTACTTTTGGATTACTTCAATACCAAATATGTTTAAAAAGAAACCAATAAAATCTGCATGAAATATATTTTTATGTGCAGTATTTGTATGGTATTTTTTCTCTTATGGATGTTTAATATGCATGCTTTTGGTATGCTGGAGGAAGCCTGAGCAACGGCAATTCAGATTCAAAGCTCAAGTACTGTGAGGCAGAGGCTATAACTTGTTCACCATGCTGCAGAGATGAGTGAGCGAGCGAGTGAGTGAGTTGGATGGATGGATAGAAGTTGGAACACACTTTCATAATTTTGATACGATGATAAGCGGATTGGATAATGGATGGATGGATGTGACAACTGTGAAAAAAAGTTTGTATTTTTTTATTACTGGTGACAAATTTAGCAGATGATATTGGTAATATGGCATTTGGATAGTAAGGTTGTGGATGATTTGTGACGAATCAATCTATTGATTCGTCACAGGATTCATGACAGGAATTAGTGAAATATTTACTTCTAGCTCCAAACGTAACCGGTAGTCGGGATGATGGATGATTTTGACAGCTCAGACGTTTCTTTGTAAATGTTATTGAAAATGAATAAATAAATCCAATGAATATGATCCAAAACAGTCACCGTCCATTCCCTCTGAGTCACTTTTGAAACTGACCGTGTTTAGACCAACACATACACAGCCATTGACCTGTCTTATTTATTCGTTGATCAACAAAAACCCTGTATTGTATATAAAATATGTAATGTGATCATTTATCCACTTACTCCAGGAAAGCTTGCTTGGTCTACACGAGCAATCGAGGACTAGACTGCGCCATTCCTCTATCTGCATTAAAAATGCAGTCCTGCAAAGTAATCTACATTTTTAATAAATGTACCTGCAATCTGATTACAGTTGCATTTTTTTGTATCCTCAATACGTAACACCGGTACAGGTATCCCATTACTCTCCAAGCCTGCAACTATGTTGTAGAGTTTCTCCTCTTACTATGTGACACACAGCAGCACAAGTACAGACAGCCGTCATGCACTGTGAAGTTGTCGTCGACGGATTGTCATGAGCTGAAATGTAATCGCTGGTTGGCTGCTGGTGGCCGTGACGGCCAGGACGCGCCCAGAAATACATCGGCCGTTCAGGAAAATTCACATTGGCATCCCGATGGCCACCCCGCCTCTGGTCGTGATACACAAGAACAACAGGATGGTCAAACACTGACCGAGTTGGAGAGTCATTATATTCTTCCCTCTCCAATCAATCACCAGATTTCACTGCTTACAATATTATAGACATACTGTAGGTATAAATTAACTTGACTGAGATTTGTGCTGTTGTTTGTGTATGAATGTATTTTGAATGGTGAAAAATAACCTTCGCGGCCACTTCTTCGGAAAATGGTAAATGGGCTTTCACTTGTATAGCGCTATTCTACCTTTGTTACTCAAAGCACTTCACACTGTTACCGCATATACCTACTGATAACGCAGCATCAGGAGCAACTGGGGGTTCAGTATCTTGCTCAAGGACACTTCGACATGGTCAGAGTGGCCCTGGGGTCAAACCCCCAACCTCTGGTTTGGGAGACGACCACTAGAACCACTGAGCCATGCCACCCCCGCCTCGCGTAAAATGACAACACACACATGCAATTAAGAGCCCATACCATATACGGTACCTTTTAAAATGCATCAACTTCAAAAACAGGCATAATGTCAATGCCACATACTACCATTTAATTAAGTCCATCACTGTCCATAATTTGGTTGTTGTTGTTTCCAGAAGATGGCACTCAAAATCTACTACTTTAATTTACTGTATATTTCCAGCAGAACGACTTTAGTAAGTTGAACCGGAAGTTCCATGGGTTCGCTGCAAAATATGATTTTTTTTTTTTTTTTTCCTAGGACGACCAAGCTACCTGTCAAGCAGGGGGTCCTGTTTATTGGTCATTCACATTCAGTAAAAGAGATTGATACATGTTTTTACAGTAGTTGCACGCTATTTATTTAATTTATTGTTTCATCGGAGTCATCAGAATTTTAACGGCGCACAATTCAGCTATAGGCATGACATATGTTGCAAAGTGAATGCTGATAATTAGTAGGTGTCTACCGTGCATCCAAAGTAACGCAACATAGATGATGGCCATTGTTTTAATAATAGTCATCATTCAGCATTAAAAACCTCTTTAATTAAAGCTGAAAGTCTTTGCTTCAATTACATCATAATTTATTTACAATCACTTGTTTTTGTATGTAAAAATAAATAAAAACAAATCAACAAACCATACAGTCACTGTCCTAATACTTCTGGACCTAACTACTAAGTTTAGGTGTTTTTTGTTATCAAAGAAATTGTGGTGATGCAGTGCTTTGTTTGCTTTGAGCGTACTTATAGCTTGTGGAGTCTTGATTACCAAATTTGATTCTTGTCTAACAAAATGTTTTTTCCCTCTTAAATTCATGATTGTGGTGCCAAATGAGGCAGGGATGGCATACCTGCAAATAACCTTAAAAGCATACGTATTTATCAAGAAATATAATTCATATCTGCCATTGGTACACTAAGATGTGATTTTCTTGTATAGACTATGATTTTGCTGTTGATTTTTGTCCCATTGATATTCAGAGCGTAATATGCGAATGATCCAGATCCAGGACAACATCTCTGAACAGAAGAGTTTAAAAGACAAGCTGGAGAATGAGCAAGACAAACTGCATGTGGAGTACAATAAGGTGAGCAGACAAACTAAACCATTTGGTTTTTATGAAACAATCAAGTGTGTTCTTGAATTAATTGAGTTAATCACAATTTAAAAGTCAATTATAGATTTTTTTTTTAGGTCACATTTTTACCAGAAAATAATTTCAAATTACACGCATACACGGAATTACATTTACTCAAACGAAGTTGACGAAGTTGTGATCAAACCATTATTAGTAGTTCCCATAAAGCGGGGATGAATCCTCATTACTAATTATTAAAATTAACGTTAATAACATATATATCGTTTCTCAGTCATCCAGACAGCTAGCTGTTTTCAGTTTCAAGGTAAGTCAAACAAATTTTTATACGCACATATTAAAGTGGGAGGAATTATTGTAGCAACTAAGACTCAATTTAGTTGCAGAGCCTTTCATTGCAATAACTTACAACCTAATAATGAGTTTGCGGTATCCTCCCCACACAAATGTTTTTTTTTAAATTTTATTTACTGCTTATACTGTATGTGTATCTAGAGTTCAGTGTTGGCTCTCAAGGCATACATACAATGGAGAAATGCTCTTGGAACATGAAGAACCTCACCACAAGTTTTCATTGGACCTTCTTGACTTACGCTTTCTGGTATGAGACCTGACCAACACCAGTCTGCATGCTGCTCAAGCACCAAGCCTGAGTGATCAAAGTAGCCGCCAGCTGACATGCTTAAAGCACCGACGGAGAGGTGGCAAGAGAGGCGATCTTCTTGCTAAGCTAAAGGCTGGAACAATTGGACCATCAAGGGAGAGCTAAGAGCCAGCATTACCACCACCCACTCAAAGTGAAATTAGGGAATGCTCTGCTCTAGTATTTACGGAAACCTCGATCAATATCAAAACAGTAGACTTGGCCATCCAGCTTCAAAAGCACACCATCTACCACAGAGACCGCACAGCCACCTTGGGAAAAAACAAAAGTGGTGGAGTGTGTCTTTATCAACAATAGGTGATGCACAGATGTTCAAGGTGACACAAAAGTACTGCTCAACGGACATCATACCTGATGGCAAAGTGCAGACCATTTTATTTATGAAGGCAGTTCAGTGCTGCATTCATGTTGGCTGTTTTTATATCACTGCGAGCAGACAAAAATACAGTGCTAGCTCTTCTGCATGAAGTCATTGATAGACATGAGACTGCAACCCAGACACTCTGCTTATTGTATTTGTTAAGTCTCCTCCCAAAATACCACCAGCACATGAAGATTCCAACAAGAGGAACTAATACACTGGGCCAAGGTTATAGCAACATGAAAGATGCAAATAAGGCTGTGCCAAGAGACCATTTTGGGCAACCTGACTACATATCCATGTTCATCTACCATGGCTACAGGCAGCTTGTCAAACAGACCAAACAAAACTGTTAAAGATTGGCGGTATGGGAAATCTGTTTGCGGAAAAAACACCAGAAGGTGCAGCTATTAGCATTTTTAATGATTTCCTTGGTTTTCCCAAGCACACCTTCGGGTGCAATGGAGTTGTTGCGCAATATCATACCGATAGAAGTGTTTTTCAGGGCAACGGCTGTTTGTGGGTCTTACCGAATTGATCACGTGGGACTCTGGACGGACCAAACCGTGGGAACCTCTGGAAAAACCAAGAGTCATGTGGATGTGTGCAATAGAGAAAGACGCGGTTTGTCACTGTTGGGTACACCAGGTGACATTAGGAAAAAAATTTAAACATTCAAAAGATACTTTCAGTGTCAAATACAAGATAAACAAGGTGCAATTGGATATGAATGCAATCTTGGGGAACATTTTCTCCGGTGCTACACCGATGGTTTAAAACTGGATGGAAGAGTTGGAGTAGGCATTCATATCAAGCACCCGAACAGCGCTTGGTCTCCCGTTCAGCAATCCCTCTTATTGAGTACCGTCTTCAAGGCAGAAGTCTTCGCTATATCAACTGCAACAGAGATACTGCTTGAGGAGGAGGTCGAGCAACGAATAATAGTTGTCCTTTCTGATACTCAGGCTGCTGTTAAGGCAATAGGATGCAATACGGTCACATTGGACACTGTTTTACATTGCATTGAAAACCTGAATGAACTGGGTAAGAGAAACAGTCTTCTCATTGCTTGGATACCCGGTGATCAGGGAGTCCAGGGAAATAAGGAGTCTGATAAACTTGCAAAACCGGGCTCTGAGCTCCTCATTGAGGGCCCAGAACCCTCCATTCCAATCCCGTAAGCTAGCTGTGTATATACTTTGCAGGACTGGAGCATAAAACTCTGGCAATCAGCCTGGGAAAAACATACTGATTGCGACAGAACAAAGGAACATTTTGGATGGCCTTCAATTTGGCTGGGCAGCCACATCCTGAGTTTGTGTGGAAATCAACTGAATATTTTAGTACAATCCTTACAGGACATTGCAATGTCCAGAAACACAAGACACAATATGACTGACGTTTCAGAGACGCCAAGAGACAGTACCTGGTGAAGCTAGAAGGATACTCTAACCACGCTGACTCCAGATGCATGTGGCAGGGCCTCTATCACATCACAGACCTCTAACAGAAGAGCAACATCATCCCGACTAGTAGCAACAACAACATACATTCAGATGAACTGAACAAGTTATACTCCGACTTCGATACATTCACCAGTGACCAAGGCAGAAAGATACCGATAAAGGCAGCACAAAGCCCCTCCTCTCACTGTATCGTCAGCTGAGATGTGCAGCGTTCTGAGAAGGACCAACCCTAGAAGAGTAATGGGCCCGATAACATCCCAAACCGTTTACTTAAAGTCTGTTTTACAGAGCTGGCGGAGCTATTTACAGACCTCTTTAACTTGTCCCTTGCTCACTGATCTATGCCCACTTGTTTGAAATCCACCAACATAGTGACTCATCCCAAGAATCAAATACTTGGGTTTCAGATACCCTTATAAATGACTACCACCCAATTGGAGTCACCTTAGTAGTGACATCAGACACAAGGACAGTTAGCACGGGGCTAGCGAAGGCTGTGTTACCTTAACTAGAATGTACTGTAATGCACTGAAGTACCTGTATTTGCCACCCGCCAAAAGAAAGTCAACACAATTAGGGTACAGTGATTTTTGGTGCCAATCCAAGTCTCAGTTCACGACCACCCAAACTATGAAAAAAAAAAACGTGTGACTTATAGTCCGAAAAATACAATAATTGTTGTTATGGCAGAGGGAAATGTTTGTAAAAATCAAAAGTGAATGCAACTGGTACAGCACTGACAATAATTGTAATATTAAATTGTATGTGGGGCACTACCGATCTAATGTTTTCTCCTGTGTCGTGCATGACTGCATGAAGCTCTGTGAATCTCTAGAGGAGCTGCTAAATGTCAATGGAGATCTACGAAGTGAAGGTCATGCTATGTGGACTCTACTTGGGGACATTCTTGGCCAGGTACCACTACAATCTTTCCACACATATCATTGTCTTAATCCAATTCCATCTCCATGACTGAGAATTTTTTTAAGAATAGTAACATTAAATAGAGACTTACAAACAGGAATATGCACGTTTAATAGTAGTAATGCTACTGTCATGTTTGTTTATGAAACTGTTTTCGGTTGTTTGACCTGACACACGTCTAGTTAGATATGCCAACTGGTAAAAATGCATTCCTCTTCACTTCTGTGGTAACCAATTACCAATAAGGATCATTGTGTGTGACGTGTTACTCATTGTTTGTAAAATTGTTTTTTTGAATCATTGAGATTGTCAAGGTATTCCTACAGTGTTTGCATACAGTACTTCATACTCACAGTTCAATTTACGTGAGAGTCAATGGGATCCAGGTCCCCGCAAAGCACATCTGAGCTCCCTTATTCATGATTCAGAGGTTTTTTTTTTATCATGCTCAAAACGTTTTATATTGACAATAATTACATTTAACATCTAAGAGCTCATGTCTAGGGACGTGGGCATTGAAACGTAAGAGCCAAGTTCTGAGTTCTGTCACCACCACCACCAACAACAATAAAAGAAGACAACTAGATTTTGGAGATATGCTGGCCTGTTTCCAACTTTCCAGATTACTCTCCAGGTACTCTTGAGCAAAGACATCCACCACGCCCATACTAAAGTAGTGCAGCTGTGTGTGCTCTCCTTCGCTCTGATATCTCCCCTTCTATGCCTGCATGTGTGCGATCTGGTTCTCTCTATGGGGCACGACACAAAATATATAACCGTGCGTAACTTGAATTACCCCTGGGCATTATAATCCGTATAATAAAATTTTAGTATTGTGAGGAAGAGTAGTGCAGGCGAGACTCCGGACAAAAGTGAGTGAGTGTGAACAACATTATGGTTTCTTGCCTAGGAATGGATGCATTATTTGCCTTGAGGGCATTGATTGAGAAGTACAGAGAGGGTCAGAAGGAACTGCATTTTGTCTTTGTAGAGCTAGAGAAAGTCTATGACGGGGTACCCAGAGAGGAACTGTGGTATTGCATGAGGAAGTGTGGAGTGACAGAGAAGTATGTTAAAATAGTCCAGGACATAAAGACAGCGGAACAGTGATGAGGTGCACTTTAGGACTGACAGAGGAGTTTAAGGTGGAGGTGGGACTGCATCAGGGATCAGATCTGAGCACCTTCCTCTTGCAATGGTGATCCATAGGGTGACAGAAGAGGTTAGACTGTAATCCCCTTGGATGATGGTGTTAGCAGATGACATTATCTGCAATGAAAGCAGAGAACAGGTGAAGGAACGTTTAGAAAAGTGGAGTCACACGCTGGAAGAGTTCCCTACAAAATTCTCTCGAAATAAGCATGCTATTAACTTGTAACTAAAAAAAAAAAACAGTAAAAAAATAAATCCCACTTCCATGAACCTGGCTATTCAATAATTCTCAGCCTATAGTGCTGCACATTGACAGTGAGTGATTTAGTTGAAATCTACAATTCTAGCATTCACGACATTCTTGAATCCCATGGCCAACTGAACTAAATTTAGAGGCTATTATGCTACGTTCATGCCGGACACACAATATTGGTTAGCGCCGCATGTCTTGCTTGCTTTTGTTCATCGTGCAACTACAGGGGAATTTCTTCGAGTGGAGAAGACAGATGAAAAACAATTTGAACATCAATTATCTATCTGGTGACCAGTGGTTGTGTTATTACTTTGGCTAATGCTAAATGCTATCTTGGATGACAGTTCAACACCTATAAGCAAGTCAATGCACTCACCATTATCCAATCAGCATTTTCACGATATTTTCTGTCTCGACGGCAAAAATGCCACTGCAGTTTGCACATGCACATTTCATTGGTAAGAATGTGATTTTAAATGTTCTCTTTTAAGGTATATCTCTTGAGTGCTACTCAAAGATTTGTCTGCATCATGCTGTCAGAACTAGGGATGTAACGATTAATCGAAAATTGATTAAAATATATTCAAACCGATTTATCGAATAATCGAATTTGAATAGAGACTAATCGAACTCGGACATCTCAGCACTCACAAGCCCTATACAGCAACACCTAGCAAAAGACAACATATTTAGGTCATTAGAATATACTAGAGTGCTAAATGATGTCTTTAATTTCTTTTCCATTCCAAATGCATACCACATTTTGAATGTGTAAATGAAATTATGCGCTTACGACAAACATCAGTGCGCACTGCGTTTGTGGATGGCTGCGGCAGCACACTAGCGCAAAAAGAAAAGCTTGGTAGTGATTTTTTAAAAATTGAATCGAATTGAAAATCGGGACCTGAAAATTGAATTGAATCGGGGCTTCAGTGAATCGTTACATCCCTAGTCAGGACCATCAACAATGAAAAGGAAAGTAAAGCCCATTAGGACAAAATTTGCTTCAAAATGTAAACCTAAGCTGTCGTTCCCAATTCACAACACTGAGATAATATACTCTGAATGGTCGATGCAAACAGTGAAATTTGTTCTTTGAGAGTCCCTCATTACTCCATACAGAGATCCTAACGTAAAACATGCACCGATAAGTGTTTTCATTGAAAAGAATAACAGACGTTGTCAGTAATAGTAGCAACCAAAGAAGGCTGCCCTCTGGCTTCGAGGGGGTGAGAAAGAACGAGAGAGGGGGGGGGGGGGCGGTGTTCGTGACGCGAGCAGGGAGGAGTGAACAGAGAGAGATACAGATAAGCTTAACATCTCCTCCGGCTCACTTGTAGATGTATTCAAATAAAAAGCTGGTTTTAAAAAATTCACAACTCTGAGTGACATTTCCACCTCTAAAAGCACCAACTCTGAACTATTGAATACAGGCACCAGGTTTGTTCGAACGTATTGACCAAATTTTGGCTAAATGCGAAAGATAGAGCATTTCAACCCCCCCCCCCCCCCCCCCCCATAATGCCACATGCGCAAGTATGTGGCATTTTTTATGGCTTTATTATTTTGTCTGCAGTATGATTTCTGTTTGACATTTTTCCCTATAATGCCACAGGATGTTGACTTCCGCATGAGCATTATGGCATGTGACATTGTGGGAAAAAAATATGTTGTGTAATCTCTACATTGCGGAAATGCATCTATCACGATCGTGGAATGTATCACCCCTGAAAAGTGAGGAAACACTAATTGTATTAACTCATTCATTGCCAGACATTTTCAGACCCTCTTTTACCCTAAAGTTTGAAAAAAATAGAAAAAAAATAGAAATAAGATCCTGGGATTGAATGGCTGGACTGTGAAAACACAAGTAAATTCATCAATGGCAGTGAATACATTCAAATACACATTTTATGAGATTTAAGGTTAAACAAGTGAGAGGGACAGGTAGAGTGCAAACCATTCTCATGCTATCTTTCCGCTCAAGAAATGAAACCAGGAAGTGATAATGATAATCAACTATGAATGAAGCGAGGAAATCATACATAACTTTTATTGGAAGGACACCTTGTGTTTCTAGAATGGTTATCATGGTTTGGGGCATAGCCATCCTGATGGGGTGCTGATTCCAGGTTAGGGTTAGGGTAGATATCTAAAGATCTTTCCATCCTGTGTTTCGTAATATCCTAGTGTTTACATTTTTTGTGTAAAATGGCCATGTAAGACTTCGCCTAAGGTGGCTAATTTTACCTGTATTTGTGATTTTTTAAATTTTTTTTTTAAAGATAACATTTTGTGGGCATCTTTGTTTCAACACTGTATTTGAATTTGAATTTTGTGAAGTCATGTTCCAATGTTGTACCTTGTGCTGAATGAAATTTCCTTTTCACTTCATTTCAGTTCCCTTTTGATCCCTTTTTTTTTTTACACCTTGTTATTAAATCGTTTTTGCACCACAGTTTGCCCTTTGTCATTTGCAATTTTTAAAAATTAATAAATATGAGCCTAGGTTATTAACCTACTTGTTGAACTATAATGAAAGGGACCCTTTTTGTAACGTGGTAATGAGCTAAGTTGCGTTGAAATTTACCACTACTTGTTTTTTGAAAACTTGAAAAAAAGCCAGAAACAATAGTTTATCTTTTACCAAAGAATATATAGCATATTCTGTTGAAAAGGTTGTAAACATTATCAATCTGACACATTTTGTCAACACTACAAAGGCATTTCCAAGTGCAAGACTGTGGTTCATATGTGGAACAGGAGTACTTTTGGAACTGTGCAACAGAACTATGATTTTGTCTGACTTTCCACAGAAATTAAACACCCCAGCTGTTCTAAAAGCCCCCAAAGAGAGGAAGTCTAGCAAAAAAGAGGGTGGAACTCAAGGGAAGCCATCCAGCCTGCCAGCAATTCTCTACAGGTGGGAAATCACACACATTGAAATCTTAGTGCACCTACTTTATAAATACCAAGTACCAGCGGCAGAAGCAACAGGACGTCTTGCCATTTCCTGTCTTTCGACAGCAATTTGGACTATGGTGTGAATGCTAATTATGTTGCATTTACCTGCATTGTGGCATAAATGACAACCAACTCAAGGAAAAGGTCTGTTACGTGACAGTGGTTTGACTCTAGCTATGGCCACATATGCCAGATTCACAAAATGACAGAAGAGCACAACAGAACGTTGATGTCCCCACATAGTCTAGTTACAAGTTTGAATGCTATGCAAACCAAACATGTGAATAGCTGAGACTGTGACAAGGAGACAGTGGAGGACAGTGACAGTGAAACCTACTACATAAATGAAATACTACTGGAGATGACAGTAGGTTCCGGTTTTGCACAGGGTCAGAAAAAAAAAGGAAACGCTTTCACCACTTCACAAATTAATGTCAACTCAGTTGAAATGAAAGTAGACACCAGTGCAAAGTGAAATGTCCTCTCCGTAAAACCTTTTGGGAAAAGAATACATATTATTGAACCAAGCACCCTCATTACGGACAATGGATGTCAGTTTACAAATCAGCGTTTTAAAGATTTTGCAGAGTAGTGGGACTTCAATCTTCTGACAAGCAGCCCTGATTATGCCCAATCATACGGATTAGCGAAGAGTGATGTCCGTAGTGTCAAAAGCCTCATGGAGAAATCTCCCAGAGACTAGACCGACATATTTCTCAACCTACTCAATTTAAGAAATGCACTTTGTGACACCAAACTTCTCCAGCACAATGATTGTGATGACACTCTCCCTGTCTCAAAAGACTGCTTGAATTCAAGCTTCAGAAGTGCGCGGGCAACTTCTCTACAGAAGATTCACACAAAAGATTTATGACAGAACCAGCCGACCTCTCCAACCTCTATCTGGAGAACAGGTGGTTAGGCTTCGAACAACCAACTGCTATGACCACATTGGAGTTGTGAAAGAAACATGCAAAGAGCCCAGATCTTACCCGATTCAATCAAAAGCACCAATATACAAGAGAAACAGGAAACATGTTACCTGTTGCTGAACCTAGACCAACGCAGATCAGACCCGGAGGACTCTTGTCAGGACACTGAGCCTGATCCAGCAATGTATTTGACACTTCCCGGACACGGGCAGGTTGAAGAGAACGTGGACAACGAGTTTCCCTTCCTGACCAGTCTTTGAATGTTGGTGACAATCTTTAAAGAACCCTTTCAGGTCGTGTTAGTAAACCCAACCCAAGTACAGAGGTCAATTCTTCTAAGATCATATTGTTGTTGTTTTTTTGTTTTTTTAAATCTCTAATATGGTTGTCATACTGATTGCAGGATACCATCCATTTGAATGTTTGTTCAGATATGGTTTTTACACACTATTTCATTTGGTTATGAGTCACAGTATTATCAATCATTGTTTATTACATATCTAGTATGGTATGTATTTTTTACTGTACAGTGGTGTATGGTTATCGGCAGAGGTGGGCAATTTGCAAAATTTTGCCAGTTCGTCATTCGTCTGCAGCCTGGCCACCCGTCCGTCATTGTCAGTCCGCCATTTCAAGCTGAACTAAACTGTAATTGTCAGTCTGTCAGTCGGCCGTGCTATTTCAGTATTTTTCCTGGCTCAGATTGAGGCAGAGGTGGTACCATCCTGACCATGCGCCATGACGTGCATGCATTCTGTGAATTCAACTGACTTGCGTTCTTTTACAGTATACATACTTTAAGTTAAGAGTTCCGATAAGAATGACTTATCATGTTGAAGAATTCATTTATTAAAACTAGCGCCACATTTTTTAAAATGTTACTGCAAAAAGGGCCACATTATATATATGGGCGCACATAAAATAGACCAGCCTATGAGCTCACAAGAAATGCTAGCTTTAATGTGTATTTGTGCTGGTGTTGCTGTTTTGTTTTTGTTGTTTGTTTATTTAGTGGAGTTGCCATTACATTCAACAAAAACTGTTAAAACGCCCTGTATTGAACTTAATTTTCATTTTGCTCTGATTTTTTTCCCCTTCCGTTTTGAAAGTGAACTTGGTAGGCAACACCACTCAAGGTTTTTTTCCCCCTCGATCTCATTTGCGCCACAGTGCATGCGTTACATGCACATACCTCGCTTGCCGAATGTAATCTGTTCAATCGCCGCGTTCCGACAAGCCCTTTATCAGACGCGCAACAGCGTGCCTATATTTGGAAGTGCTGACATAGCAGCCGAATATCGGAGCCGATCGGTCTATTCCTAGTATTAACACTGAAAGATACATCTGGTCTCTTGATTTTCATTTTCTAAAATGAGCACAGACTGGGCTTTCTTTTAAAAACAACGAAACATACATTTTTGAAACCAGTAGGAGAAGCCTCGCTTTTTACTTCTTGAATGGCGTTGACAACGGCGCGCTGTAAGTTCACAGTGAAAAGGGCTTTAAGAGCCTTAAGAGCCGCATGCGGCTTGCAAGACATGGGTTTGCCACGCCTGATATAGTGCCTCCACAGTGGCGAACGCTGCAACTGCAGTTAAACTACGTTACTGCCTCAGAGGAACATCAATCGGGCAGTGTTGAGCAAAATCAATCGCTTTGGCTGGAGGTGGGTATACAGTTAGCTGGAGGCGACCGCCTCATAATTTTGAATGCAGGAAAAACCCTATAACCGCCTAGCTCTCATCGTTTCCATCAATAAACTTCAAAGTCCGTCAGTCGTCAATCCAGAAAAAAGAAAGGGAAAAAAGTCATAGTCGAACGGATGAAAAATGCAATTTGATCCATCCAACTTATTCTACATTCATAATTACCAATATAAACAGCTGTTACTCATAAACAACATTCTGTGTTGACAGCTGTGGCATTTGTAAGAAGAACCAAGACCAACATCTGCTTGTGCTGTGTGACACCTGCAAACTCTACTATCATTTGGGTTGTCTAGAACCACCACTGACACGCATGCCCAAGAAGACCAAGAACAGCTACTGGTAAGTAGCATAAAATGAAGTAACATGGTGCAACTGCATGTGTTATTTGGAATCATATCAATCAGGAGTTACTGTGTAAAGGAGCATTTGGTAAAGATTCCGAAAAACTAATTTGAAAGACCTCTCTCAAAGTTACAGTTTTATTGGTTTTAACTTCTCCGCATACATCCAAGTTAATGTGATGTGACATCTGCATCTCTCTCTCTCTTAAAAAAAATCAAATAACAAGGTATTGCATTCTGATGGGCAAATCTGTTCTATTCTGGCAAAATGAACTTGTTTTTCTCAGGCAATGCTCAGAGTGTGACCAGGCAAGCAGCGATGAAGCTGACATTGCTATGGAGACGCTACCTGATGGTACCAAGAGGTCCAGGAGGCAGATCAAAGGTCCAATCAAATTCATCCCACAAGAGATGTCGCCAGAGCCCAAAAAACCTCAAGTTAGAGGCACGGTGTGTAATGACCCTCTGCAAACTTCAAATATGTTCAGTGGAGAAAAATCCAATTAACGTTTTTACAGATCATTCTCAAAGTGAAGTCATTTAGCACCGCAAAGTTTCACCACAGGCCGTTGCGTGCCGGCTGAGTGAATTTCGACATGGCCAGAGCTGGGCATCGCCTAACCATCACCGAGTTCCCGCCTGTATATTGAAACGACCCACGTGGTCCCAGTCGGTCCGAGTCAGCCAAACGGCGTCGAGACCGGACCTAACCAGTACCTCGTCACACGCAGGTGCCGCACTCCTGACACGCGGCTGAGTAAGGAAAAAATAAAAAATCAAACAGGGTTGTGTACCGTAGGTTTGTCGTTTTCAGTGTTGTGTACCTTGCGGTCCCACAGACGCAATGACATGTGCCCCACATTGTTTTCATTTCACTGATCACCACATTGTGCATGCGTGTGTGTCAGTTGTTTTTGTTTGATATTTGTCCTTTGTTGGGCGACATGTCTTCTCGTGCGGTCCCCG
Source organism: Filicampus tigris (assembly GCF_054856515.1). NCBI lineage: Eukaryota > Metazoa > Chordata > Actinopteri > Syngnathiformes > Syngnathidae > Filicampus > Filicampus tigris. The sequence continues at coordinate 13,353,185 of NC_141234.1, forward strand.
TGTGACATGAAGATTAGGTTCTCAACGATGATTGGTTGTCGCCTACGACGGACGGACTGGAACCACGTGGGTCGTTTAAATATGCAGATGGGAACTCGGTGACGGTTAGGCGATGTCCAGCTCTGGATATGGCTTTTAAAACAGCAGTGAGTCAAAACTGTCACCATCATAAATTGACCATAGAGGCAGTGATGTAATCAACATCGTTGTCATACCAGTAAGCCAAAGTTAACCAGTCAGTTAACAGTAACAAATCAGTATGGCTCTGTTAACTGCTGAACTACTAATAACAGGTACAATGTCTTTTAAGAATCCAGACATTCAATCTCGGATATGAATTTATATACGGTATTTTTTTTTTCTGAATATTTTTCATGTGGTAGTCCACATAGCTGACTGATATGTTTTTATTTTTGATATTGTGGGGATGCAGTAAATGACTTTCACATTATTGCAGTTTTCCTCAGTCACTTTGGTACATTTTTCAGATCAGAATGGAAATTTCCAAAACATTTACTGCATGTCTCAAAACAATTCATACAAACAGCAATACATAGTGGTTCCCCTGCAAAAGCCGTTTCCCTTCTCAAAATCCTTAGTACATCTCTCATGACATGCGAACCAAACCGAACCAAACAGTCGTACTGAACTTTTTTTCAAAAGCCTTTTCACTATTAGTGTGTATGCGGGCGCACAGACGTCATTGATATTGTCCTACATTGTATATATTTTACCATGGTGTGTGTGTGTGTGTGGGGGGGGGGCGTGCGTGTGTGTCTGTTTGTTGCTGCTGCTGCTGCATGTGACACAGTAGGTACATATTCAACACTGATTGACTGTTGGGGATGCCTCGAAAAGTTCACATTTATTAACCCCAGCAAAATGGACAAAAAAGCAAAATTTTCCTTTAACTGCTTCATCCCCGCCACCCGGCACACATTGGCACCTGACCCATGAACTGCATTGCCTATATGTCGAAACGCGCCACATAGAAACGCTCAGCTCGTAGTCAGTCTGACCGCAGTGGAAAAAAACATCTTGTTGAACTAAATGACTTCAGGCCGGTCTCCCTCACATCACATATGATAAAAATCGTGGAACAGGTCCTGTTTCACTATTTGAGACCGCAGGTCCACATGCCCTTGACCTGCAGTTTTCATATCAGGTAAGAGTGGAGGACAACATCATCTTTTTACACTTCCACTCTCACTTGGCCAGTGGCTATGGTGGTGGACATTACTGGACTTCTCCAATGCCTTCAACGCCATCCAGGCTCCGCTACTCAGGGAACAACTGGCCCATGGATTTTAGTTCACACCTTGTGGCTTGAATTACAGATTATATGTTAGGCAGACCTCGATATGAGAGGTTGAGGGACTGCAGGTCAAACACTGCATTGCGGGAGCTTCACCGAGGACAGTGCTTTTTCCAATCCTGTTCACCCTGTACACTTCAGACTTCAAGTACAATTCCGAGCTTGAGAGGTTTGCAGACGACCTGCAATGTCGTGTTGTATTAGGAATGGACAGGAGGAGGAGTATCAAAGTGATATCAGTGTATAGTATCAGTGATCAAACAGTTTGTCACATGGTGTGAAGTGAATGGTGGTGGACTTCAGGAGTCTCACAATATGTATGCTTTTTCTTGATTCTATGATTGCTGCCAACAAACCAACCAACCAACAGGAACAATCAATAAAAACATTTACAGTAAATACTACCATGCAACAGCCACTATCATCAGCGCCAAAAACAATAGAGATGGAGGAAAACGGAGACGGATCATTTCTATGTAGGACTAAAATACAGTTGTGCTGTTACCGGCCGGCTAAATATAACCTTGTACTTTACTTAATATTGTGATTCGTCTTAAACGCTGATTTGAAAAAAGTGGTGTTGCAAGTTGTTGTCGCAAGTCAACCCCGTTTTACCAACTATTAGGGGTGTAACTGTACACTAAGCCGCATTTCGTTTCGGTTCGTTTTTTTGGAAACTTCGGTTCGGTATATTTTCCGGTACAAAAAACAGATTTTTTTTTTTTTTTTTTAATATGTTTATTTTGTAAAGATGACAAGTAAATGGTAAATTTTTTTCGAAAAAAATGAATAAAAGCGAACCATTCGGGTGGTAATCTAAGAAATTACACCAGAATAAAAAATACACTAACAATAAAGCTCTCTTAATTTAGTAAATTATTAAGACACTGAAATCTTTAAACACCCAGCAGCAAAAGCCTATGACACACCTAAGTATTCAAGCTAAAGCCAAGTTGTCATTACAGTACATGTATACACTTTTTGTGATAAAAAAAAAAATACATACAATAACAGTTACAATTATTGCTAACTATATTAAAACTCTTTTTATAATTAAATTTTTTTAAAGACTTTATGAAATTGTATACACTTTGTAGGCATTGAAATCTTTGAATGTTCAACAGCATATTGTAACGAATTGGGTTATCTGTGTTGTGGTCGGATTTGTGTTGCTGAGTTGTGATGTTTCCGAGGTTCATGAATACATCATACAGCAAGCGAGTGGCACAGCGGAGAAAGAAGAGCACGAGCAGTTGTACTTGGATTAATAAAAACGTGATAATTAACCTAAGTCTGACGGCGTGCTCCTGGAAGATGCTACAATATGATAAATCTCGCTATTTAAGTTTGACGTTTTGGGCTAAAAAGACTGCTTGCTTCCTCGTCTAAGAAACATTCACAGTCATGCCGTGCATCTTAGACGTGCTAACCGCAACATAGCCGCTGATTTCATGAAGCAATGACGGCACACAACTTTCGGACTTATCCACGCACCTTTCCCCATCGGCGATGGGGAACAGGAAAGCCAGAATATTCCCAAACAGGAGACCGCAGTGTCTTCGAGCTGTGGCTCTTTTCTGGCTCTCTCTTTTGTGCCGCCACTCTCGTCTCCCGCATGCAACAGTCCGTGTGTGTGGACCGAACTGAACGCAAGTGGACCAAACCGAACATGCCACACCGAAACGTATTAATACACCCGAGTGTACCGTTACACCCCTACTAACTATGAATGTTTTCATTTTCATCATATATACACACTACTATGGCAAGCGCTATATTTTTTTTGTAAAGTCTATCCATTTTGCTTTGTGCAGTACAGCTTCCTTTCATCGTATAAAGCCGCACAAATCATATAGTATAGAATAGGCATTAGTCACCAGATAGCGACAGTGTCAATATTTGGAGTATCAATCCAACATTACCAACGACTGCATTTTGCTATTGTAAACTTGTACAGGTAAACCATGGTATAGCTATTTTTTTTTGGCATCTTCCATCATCTACAAACAAGTGTTTTGTCATATGAGATAAAACGTGAAAAGGTTAGTGACAATTTAGGGCACCAACAGATTGATGTATAGTAGTTGCTCAATTGTAAGGGTAAGATTTTGAGTCTATTGTCCGACTTCTGTAATGAAGACAAAAACAAGAAGCTAGTTTTTGACTTTGGATTGTACATGCTGCTCCATTTTTTGTTTACTGAACCCTTTGCTGGATCCTACTTATCTGAGCCGACCATGCTTTAATTCAGTGATATAGTGCTTCCTACACCCGCCCTCAAGAGACTTTCGAGATGTGTATCTGACAGCTTTGTGGCCCTGGCAGGGTAGTCGTTCACCTCCCCTTTGCTTTTTCCTCACTGTCAATATTTGACCTTCTCACACTCCTCTGGGACTTGAGGGAACTTTGCTCTTGCTGCTAGAACACTCCCAACAGTCTGTATTGTGGTTGGTCTCAGTTACAAAAAAAAAAAAAAGAAAAGAAAAGCAACGACATGTCTCAGCAACTTTTACGTGCCCTGCATTTTTTTTGGACGAGGCTTGGGGACTGGAAGATATGGGTTCAAGCCCTGATCTGGGCACAAAATAAAACAGACCCCGCCATAGATACAAAAGCAAATATTACTGAAAGTATTGTGAAAGCAGGATTGGTTGATGGCGAGATGCTTGGCGAGATTGGTTGATGGCGAGATGCTGGAATGCTTCCGGAGTACCACCAAGGTGCCTTTCAGCAAGGCATTGAATCCATCAGGAGCTCAGTGACTCTCTCCTTTTCTGCATGTGGGTGTGAAAAAACAATAATTGGAGCTATGCGCAACAAAAACTAGTAACTGGCAAAGCAAGTCAAAGAACTTCCTTCCTGTAAAGTTCTTGCACGCAATCCCCACTTGACAGGGATAATCTCATCTACAGAGAATTTGAACTGGGATTCACAAGGCATCTTTTCTCTTCCTTCCTTTTATTTCCAAGCCATCCATTTGCCATTAGGTGAAAAACCTTAAATGAAACAACCCTGGACACTGACACCCATTAATCATAGGGTAAGATGGGAACACCAATTTTGTCGTCCTCATAGTTTTGGACCCGGCCCCCACATACCAACATCCCAGTCTCTTTATCTTTGAAGACCACAAGTCGGTCTGTTGTGGTACTTGGAAAAGACTGGCCCATTTGTGCAGCAAGAAGAATGTCTCTCAAGGCATCCTCACGCTCTCTGAGTGAGATGACTCCCACTCGTGACACTGGCTCCCACTTCGGGCTGTTTAGGGTTCTCTTTTCCCCATGGAACTGCTTGGCGGCTCTGCAAACCCATGCCACTTACCTTGACCAATTTTGATAGAAGGCTGTACCTCTTGACATCCAAAAGGTTGTTTAAAGCAGACCCTAACGGAGGTCGCCGTGGTTCTCCATCCTTTAGATCTGGGCTTTCCTCGATTATTTTAAGTGTGGCCACAAATGATTTCTTTTGCAATCTGTTGATGTTCTCTCTGGCAGAGGCTGCCATTTCCTTTGCTGATTTGACTGGCCAAGCACTCACTGGCAAGCTCAGGAACCCCGGTCCATTTTGTCACTCTCATTCCTCCTCTAAATCCAGAGGGCTGGCTCCTCTGGTAATTATATCTGCAATATTTTGCAGTCCTGGAATCCACCACCAGTCTTGGGCCCCAGTGCTGCCTTGGCTCTCCCCAATCATGTTAGCGAAGAATGTTTGATATCCATACCTGGCACGTTGGGACTATCCACCAGGTGGTGCCATTGTGCACCTTTGATCCGACTAAGTAGCTCAAAGTACTTCTTTAAGCGTGAGGCAAAAACCGCTCCGCACATCTCCGCTTTAACAGCATCACCCTTGTGATCCAAGGGGGGGAGTTTGGCCTTGGATTCGACCAGCCTAATAATGCGTCCTTGATCAGAATCCCACCTCAGATTAAGCACTGCTCCATACGCTTGCTCGCTTCCATCTGAGAAGGTAACTACGCATGGCTTGCTTGCACAGCATAGCGGGGTTAATGCTCTTGTAAATTTAACCTTCTCAAGTTGAGCATATTCCTCAAAGAGCTGAATTGCATTTTCTCTAAGACGAGCTGAGAGAAGCATGTCCCATGTCTCCTTGACTTGACAGTTCCCAGTCTTTGCCTCCTGGAAAGCTCTACGGACCAAAATTGCCCCTTTTTGCTTAGCAGGGGTCACCAAGCCAATGGGGTCATAACGTCCTGATACCTGGCTGAAAAGCTCCCTCCGTGTTAGTGGGTTAGGAGTGTGGCCTCTGATTTGCTCCCGCAGAAGGTCTTGACCAAGTCGCATCTGCCTCTTTCTTTTGGAGAAGTTGATGCCAACAATTACGTGGAGTTTATCCTCTTCTACGATGTAACCCAGACCAAGTGCCTTATTCTCCTCGTCACGCATTTGGTTTGGTAAAACCATGACTTAATCCTCGGTCCGCTTCAGTTTGTTACTGAGCCCTTTCCTCCCACTTTGACCAGACAAGATCCACGGCTTGTGCTCAAAACCCCCAGCTTTCAGAATTCGTTCCACATTTGCTGTAATGGTTTTTCAATTGGTCAAGCCTGTTGTGGGATGTAAGAATATCATCAACATAGCTGTCATTGTGGATTACACGTTGCTCCTCTTTAAGATGGGTAAAAGCAGGGAGGTTAGCAGTTTCTCGCAATCATCGGGCTTGTCTCCTATGTTCACTCTGGTTATCGCATATTCTCCAAGCTCCTCTTCTTCCAAGTCTCGCCAAAGAAATCTGTGAAGATGCACTTCTGAGTCTTCCAGCCAGACTGAGTTGTACATTTTCTTAATATCGCCAAGAGCAGCGAAGACTCCCACCCTGAACCTGAGAAGGACAGCTCTGATCGGGTTGAGGACGTCCGAGCTCTTCATAAGCAAATCATTCAAACTTATTCCGCCATACTTCTGACTGCTGTTCCACACCAGTCTGACTGGGATTGTAGTAGAATGGGAGTTTAAGGCAATTAGGTGACTAACATACCAGCCCGGTCCATTCCATCTGACAATCATGACCATGGACAGCTCTATTGCCACCTTCCGCTCAATCATGTCATGCACTTGGGCTTTATACGTGTTTTTCCAGTCAGGTTCCTTGGATAACTGTTTCGCTGTTCGGAAAGATGTAGCTTACACAGCTTTTCGGTTATCTGGCAGGAATGCCGGGTCCTCCAGCCAAGGATATTTTGCATGCCAGTGTGGTTCTTCATTGTGGTTGTCTCCCTTGACATAGGTCAGACCTTCTCTTACTACTTGGGGCTCTTTCTCCTCAGCAAGAGTCATCTCCTTGCCGCCCGGCTGACAGTTACCACAGCGACATCCACCACATCTTGGCTCACATGCAGTCCCAATGCTGTCCCACTTCCACCAATTCAAGAAGTCCCGGTTGGTTGCTGAAGTACCTGCCTCCTTCTGTTTATTTGGGTGAGGCTGTCTTTGGGCAATATTGCAAACCTCATATCTTGCAGCTGCTCTCATTGATCTTGCAAAGTGTGTTTTGGACATGTGGGCTTGCACAGTAAGCTTCTCGAAAAGTACAGGATGCGAACCCCCAACTGTTTTCCCAAGTGGGCCGTCCCAAAGTACAAGATCTTTAACAGTACTGAACCTCTGAGGCGCCAGCTGACCCTTTCTATGGCTTATAAGGAGATGTGCCTTTCAAGTTCCCTTTGAGGCACATCGGGAAAGAATTTCTGCAGCTGCTCTGGAGTTACATGCCTATGAACATCTGCAATCTTGTCCAGCCTATAGCAAGTTAACTGGTGTGACCTGAGCGTGCCTTTTGGAGTGTTAACCCGGATCTTTAGAAGGTATCATCTCGTCTCAATGTGGACCTTCATTCCACCAACTCCATGCACAACAAGAGTGATTTCTTCACTTCTGAGGTTTAATTTGTTTGCAGCTTTATGGGTGATGTAGTTTGTGTCAGAAGCCAAATCAATCAATGTTCCAACTTTCTGTCCTGCATTTGCAGTGATGTTGAGAAGCATCATGATCAATGGAAGCTCCTGCACTCTGCAGCGCCTCCCAATCATTTCTCCACCTATGGAAATCATGCTTACAACCAGAAAACTTGCGAAGGGCTGTAGGCTTCAGCTTGATAGTTGGGGCTAGATGGCTGCAATTTGTGCTGACCAGTCACCATCCTCTTTAATCCTCCTGTATGAAATGATCTTTTCTGGAGACTAAACAAATAGTTGGGAGATCCAGTTCCTTTAAGCGACCCTAGGTGTGCTACAGCTCACCTTGAGGAACCCATCTTCTCCAGCGACTGTAAGCTTCCCATGCGGCAAGCTCTTGCATTTGGACTAGTATGAAGGCTTCCTGGTTGCCACTTGGTCGTGTTGCAGCAGCACATTCACACGAGGTCTCTAAAGCTTGTATTGCTGCGCACAATTCACTCTTCCCAAAGTTAACCCAGAGGGACTCCTGGATCCTATTGTTGACCTCCTTTAACTTTGTTTCGCACTCAAATGCATTCTTGGCAATGTCAGCTGTCTGCTGCTTGGTCAACTCAGCCTCTTCACTTGTACCCAGCTCTACCTCAAGCTCTGCGACAAGTCCAGCTTCCATATCATCGTTAGCATCCATAGCCTTCTTTGCCTCCCCCTTGAGTTTATTGAAACTATCCTTGAGTTCCTCTTCAGTCATATATTTTCTCCGAACATGATTGACCAAGCGGCGGCACGGTGGTCGACTGGTTAGCACGTCCGCCTCACAGTTCAGAGGTCGTGGGTTCGATCCCGGCTCCGGCCTCCCTGTGTGGAGTTTGCATGTTCTCCCCGTGCCTGCGTGGGTTTTCTCCGGGCACTCCGGTTTCCTCCCACATTCCAAAAACATGCATGGTAAGTTGATTGGATACTCTAAATTGCCCCTAGGTGTGATTGTGAGTGCGGATGTTTGTCTCTGTGTGCCCTGCGATTGGCTGGCAACCAGTTCAGGGTGTCCCCCGCCTACTGCCCAAAGACAGCTGGGATAGGCTCCAGCACGCCCCGCGACCCTTGTGAGGAGAAGCGGTACAGATAATGGATGGATGGATGATTGACCAAGCGGGAAAACAGTCTTTTTGCAACGGTTCTCTCCACCTTCTTTTTGCAACGGTTCTCTCCACCTTCAGTTGCTCAACTGACTTAACTCCTAGGTCAGCCATTGCAAGTCTTCAAGTGAACGACATTGTGATGCTTGAGAGTTGGCATATCTGGCTCTTCAGGGCGTGGGCACAAGACGATTTTTCACTGTCAAGTTCTTGCACGCAATCCCCACTTGACAGGGATAATCTCATCTACAGAGAATCTGAACTAGGATTCACTCAAATGACGAGGCATCTTTTCTCTTCCTTCCTTTTATTTCCAAGCCACCCATTTGCCATTAGGTGAAAAACCTTAAATGAAACAACCCTACATACAATACACTTTTATGTTGTATAAACAATGACATAACCCAAATCACCGTAATGATAAATAAGAAACAAACCACCACCATTTTTAAATTTCAGAAATGACGACAATTACTTTTATCATTTTATCGAGTGTAAATTCATGTATCTACTTTTAATTAATACAAATCACTGTAATCTAATCAGGACCTCTGATTCAACATGAATTACTTTATAATAGCATTTTACTGTACAAACTTTATTACAGTGATAGCTACACTAATTATAATTTCCCTAGGATAAAAAAACTGTGAAATGGTTGAATATGATATTTAAAAAGTCATAATACATTTAATTCAATTTATCCTGCAATCACTATTCTAAGATTCTTCAAACAACAATATTTGATCATAAAGCAAGTTAATACACTCAATATTGCAACAATGTCATTTCCACAAATACATTTGAGATCTAATCTCACCACAGAAATTACCAAAGTCCTGGATTACTATTAGACCTGGTGTCGGATGATCGACAGACCTCACGTAGCTAGCCAACCAGTCTGCGGCTACAGTAGCGCCCGCACAAACAATTAATCTGCATTGCAAAAGTCTCTGATCAGCGTCTAACCGGCTGCCTCTCTGGTGTTTGTAGACAAGTTTTTTCTTTGTGTGCGCTCCAGAATTGCAGACAAGAGTCCCTTGTGCCTGCTACTGTTTGCAACTTGATTTTAATTAGTTCCACCTGCGACGTGCACCGCTATTTTAAGACTTCAGGCAACAGCTGTGTAGTGGTTGTCCTTTCGGTCTCCTGTAGCTCTTTGGTCATTTTTGTAGTTCTTTTGCCAGCTCAGCTCTTGGGCCATTTTTGCAGTCCATGTAAATTGTCAGTTTGACCTGACACCTCCGGTTTGGAGAAATGGAGAAGCCCAATGAGAGGGGACTGTACAAAGCACTCATAGGAACTTTAAACGTCTGCAATGTGTTTTGTTTAAAAGATCTCTACAAACGCTACAAAAAAATTACAATATCCAATGTTTAGGTTTTGATAATGTTAACATATATCTTATCATATTCATGATATTTCATTTATGACACCAGCCATAAAGAAATAAAATTTTAGCAAGTTTGGGTACAGACCATCATGTCATCAATCTGTACTTAAACTAGTTATCACAGCAAGTCCGCTAACATGTTTCCCAGGGGTCATCACGTAACCTTCCACATATAGTGGATACTCTATATTGCTGGCATTGGGCCAAAATCTTGTACTTCCAAGATACTTCCACTTTTCGCCTTTTCACCTGGTAACAACCAATCGCGGCTCACCTGTTTTCCAGGTTTGGTCATGTTGGTCATGTGACGTTTGCAAACTGAACCCTTAGACAGTGTGATGTCATTCTCAGTCGAGAGCAAGTGACAAAATGGCCACCCGCTGAGATGGATAAAAACAGGTGGACTTTGCTGCTTAGCTCATATTCCACGAATAAAATATTTATCAGAATACCACGTTTAAACCAATGGTGCCGCATAGAGCATATTATTGTAAAGGACTCTTTTTTACGTGACTTCCTCTTAAGAATTCTGTATGAATGTCATGAATCAGTCTTGAATTTTGAATTAAATGAATATTTGGTTACTGGCACTCTGTTAATATTTTCTGCTGTGAAACTATTCATACTTGTCAAAGATGCTCAGAAGCACTTAATTAAAAGCTTGATTTTGCCTGCAATTTCTAAGCTGCCTGCAGTTTTAATATTCTCACCTGAGCAGAGTTTCGATCTGTGCGGCTAAGCATCTATCAGCTTATGATTAGTCAAACTGCTCTAAGAGGCACCCAATGCATATCAAATATGAAATACTCACAAGAGTGAATGAGCAGTTGGGTAGGATTTTTTTTTTCTCCAGAGGAAGCTATCTTGATGCTAAGTACTCCATCTGGTATGTGACATTTAGACAAAAGCAACAGATGGAATTGTTTTCACTGTCTGTTAAATATGTTGTTGATTTATTTATTGCTTTAAAAGTTATTCCCCAGCAGCTCCACCAGCACATGCGAACAATCCCAAGATATGTTGTTTATTCTTTGTATGGCTAATGTACAAAGAGAGCACACTGTGCCATTGTGTAGCCTTTGCTCATTATAAAATATATACAGTACTGTATATCCATAAAGCAATTGTGATTGGTGTCTTAGAAAGAACAAAACAAAATGGCTTACAATGTTACACATCATGAAGACCATGTTTTTTACAATTTAGCAAACATAACACAAAGCGGTAGTTTACTACTGCTTTTACACTGGCTTCCAATCAGCTGTAGAATATATTTCACAATTCTGTTACTGGTCTATAAGTCACTGAAAGGTTTGGGTCCTGAATACATTGAAGAAATGATGATTGAAAATAAACGCAGTAGAGCTTTGAGATCTGCAGCCTTGGGTCAAGTAGTGGAGCCCAGAGTTCAAAAGAAACATGGTGGAGCTGCATTTTGCTGTTATGCGCACACAAATGGAATAACCTGCCAACAGAAGTGAAGTCAGCCCCGAGTGTAAATACTAGTGTTAAATTACAGTCAAAACCTTTGCTTTTCCCCCATACCTTTGATGAAGGTCTTCTAAACATTTTAAAATGTTTTTTCTTTCAGTTATTTTAGACTACTTCTTTCTTATTTTATTACTCTTATTTATTACTTTATTTAGGGTTAGCGTTTAAATGCTGTCAATGTACTTTATGTTCGTAATTTTTACAAGCTACTTCTTTTTACTCTGCTTTGCTTCTGAATGTCGTTAACTGTTGTGTTTGTAAATGCTTATTGGAGTCGTGTCTGTGCTTGTGTGAAACACATTGAGTTGCCTTGCGTAGGAAATGTGCTCTCAATAAAGTTGCCTTACCTTGCCTTTAAGTCACCTTTATATGTTGTGTTATGCAGTCAAAATCAAATAGTCAATACTGGATATTGAGTTGTCCAGCCCTTAACACAACACCTCGTTTTGTAATAATGAGGCATCATAATATAATTAATTAATGTACAGTATATTTTTGCCGTCAGGCCAAAACCTTGTACCTCCAAAATGTTTTTTCAGCAAGCCTTTTTCAACACTTTAGATTGGTCAATAATGCGTGATAATAACACCCACACGTATGGACTGACCAATAGTATAAAATATGAAATTCACTCAAATGTGACTTAAGAGGATTTGACCCGACGCCATCGATATGATACTTAAACATTGTGTTTTAAAAAATAAGTATCACCATTCAAAAACATTAAAAAATTAGACCAATGCCAAAACAAATAATTCGGTTAATTTACTTGTCCGTAGGTGTCAATGTGAGCGTGAATAATTTTTGGTCAACATGTGCCCTGCATTTAACTTCGGGGCAGCATGGGTCCGTGGTAGAGTTGTTGTCTCCCAAGCCAGAGGTTGTGCGTTTGATCCCCAGGCACCGTGACCGTGGTGAAATATCCTTGTGCAAGATACAGAACCTCCAGTTGCTCCCGATGCTAAATAAGATACAGTGAGAAGCGCTTTTAGTACCTAAGGTAGAAAAGTCCTATACAAATGACAGCCCATTCACCATTTAACTGAAGACCGGTCCAGGGTATACCCAGCCTCTGACTCAAAGTCATATGGTATAGCTTTTGCTTGATGAGGAGATATATGGGTAATATAGTACTACAGTACTATCTCACACAAGTGAGTACACTACCCACATTTCTATTGTAAATATTTCATTTTATTTATAAAGCATTGAAGAAATTACACAGAAATACAATCTAAATTAGTCATTGTACAACTGTTTAAATGTACCCTCCCCTCAAAATAATATGAACAATCAGCTATTGTCTAAACCACAAGACCCCTAAGTAAAAATGTCAAAATTGGGCTCAGTTAATTATGTGACTTACATGGCCTCATGTACAGTATAAATAAGACCAGGTGTGCTAAATTTGGCGTTATCACACTCACATTCTCTCATACTCGTCACTGGAGGTTCAGTATTAAACCTCATGGCAAAGAACTGTGTTTGAAAAAAAGAATTGTTGCAAGTCTACAGTAAGGTGCCTCATCTGTAAGAACTGCCGACTCCCCGATACTGAGCTGCAATCATTTAACAGGACAGGTTCCTCTTCAGTTAGTCAGTCAGTCAGTCAGTCAACAGGCTTTATAGTGTTAGAATGCCACTAGTACACATAAACACGCACACACAGGTTGAAAGTAATAACATTATGACCTCAGGCTGAGAACAGGCTTCGCCATAGTCGATCAAAGTAGGTGCTCACTTGCTCAGCGTCACAAAGACAACATTGGAAAATAAATGTAAGGGTGCCTCTAGCATTGATGCAGAAGTTGGTGTGGGGTGTTAGCTTGTCAGGTCAGAGGTGATGGACTGGCCAAGCATGCATTCAGACCTAAACATGAGTATCTGTGGTGAATCCTCAAACAGAACGTGAAGGAGCACAAGATCTGTAACATCCATCAGCTCAGTGATGTCATGGAGAAGTGGATCATGAGTCCAGTGGCAACCTGTTAAGCTCTGGTGAACTCCATGGCCAAGATAGTTAAGGCAATGCCGCAAAATAAAGGTAGCAACACATAATATTGACCTTTTGGGCACAATTTTGATCATCCTCACTACTGGGTTTCCTCACTTTTGTAGCCAGCAATTTTGACTTTAATAACTGTGTGTTGAGTTTTTTTGTGGGAACAGTACATTTACACTACTCTTCAAGCTCTACGATGACTACTTTTCAAAGTAGCAAACCACTATTTCTTGAATGTTGTCACATGAGAAAATATAAAATACAAAAATGTGAAGGTAATATTCACTTTTTGTGATGTTCTATGTATCAGGGGTCTTCATTCCTGTTCCTTGAGGTCCACTGTCCTGCCTGTTTTCTATCTCTGCCTGATGCAACGCATCTGATTCAAATGAAATGATCAGGTAATCAGTAAGGTCTGCACAAGCTAGATGACGATCCTGTTCATTTGAATCAGGTGTGTTGCGGCAAGGAGAGATGAAAAACAGGCAGGACAGCGGACATTGAGGAACAGGGTTGAAGATCCTTGTTCTATATGACTCTCCTTCACAAAACAGATCACTTTGCCGCCCCTCACAACATACACAATGAATTGCCAATGGTGTGCTGCAAGTTCAGAACAAAAAAGGAGTATTAAGAGCTGCTTAAAACCGGGCAAAGAGCCGCAAGTGGCTCGCGAGACGCGGGTCGGCCAGGCCCGATATAGTGCCTCGATAGTGGCAAACGCTACTACTGCAGTTACAATACGTTGCTACAGCAGAGGGAAATCAATTGCGCTGTATTGAGCAATATCAATCACTCTGGCTAGAGTCGTCTCACAATTTTGAACGCGAGAAAAACCCTTGATTTATAATGTGTGATTAAATTGCGATTAATGGCAAGTTAACCATGGAAGTCGTTATATTTTGGTAACTGCATATCCTACTGAAATTTCTATCAAAAAATGTGGATAAAAATAAAAGCCTGGTTTGTTAATAATTGATTGGTAAGAACGGCAACTGTGTCAGGCTGTCAGCATCAACGTTTGCAGAGTGGTTTACGTCTATTTAAACTGCCTTTAAAAATGTGAAGGTAATATTCATATCTAATTAATATCTGACGGCGCTTGCCAGCCTATATGTAGTACTTGATCGCAGCCACCGCTAAACGCTAGCAACAGTACAATTACAGTGTCAGCATAAATAAGTTGGGGTTTTTTTAGCCCTTAATTAACAAGTAAACGTTATTTCAGCCGCCGATGTTATGTTGTTTAAATTGGTATCACCCGTTTGTGATGGTAGTATAAACGCCCTGCCGTTCTGACGTGACATGCTACCGGGAACTTCTACAAAATAAAAGTGTCCAATGCATAGATGTCCATATATTACAGTATTTGGTAAGGTAAGGTTTACTTTGAACTTGGCCTTCTTTGATGTGTTACTGTCATGGAATGAAGAATTGTTGCTGTGGTTAGCTTTACTTATTCTTCCTGACAGTACACGTAAATAAGCGGATACTCGAGTATCCGTCATCACACCCACGATGAGGGAACAGAGATTTTGGGGGACGACAAGCTCTAGGGCACATTTGAAAATATGCTCCAAACCCCAAATGGGGACACGGTGCGTCAGGCAGTCCAGATGGAAACAGTTCAAGCACGAGCTGACAATTGTTTTAGAACATAGACTGCGTTCGGAAATTAATGAGAGGGGAGCGCGTTCTGCATCTCAGAACACAAACACTCGCGCACGTGTCAGAGTGATTTCCGAACGCGCCCCTAAAGCCCCTATCCCACTGAGCGGCGAACAATTGTGAGTGTTTTTGAAGACAGTGTATGTTGCATTCACGTCAGGGTTCATTCAATGTCGCAAATGTTTGCCAAACGTTCGGCAACAGTTCGCCAAAAGTTTGAGTGTTTTTTCTTGTGGCAAGGAAATTTTGAACACATTCAAAATTGCCTTGCGGCAAAAAAAGTACATGCGAACATATGACCAACATCTGACGACCGTTTGGTGAACAATTGCGACCTTGAACAAACCCTGATATGAATGCGCATTTTTTTACCTTGGTCAACAGTCGGAAATGTTCGCCCTTCAGGGATAGGGGCTTATTGTTTATGGTTTTGGTTGAGTGACCCACGGACCAGTGGTTGGGACCACTGTTGTCACTACAAACATATTGGGAAAAGCATACAAGAATTTCTGAACTTTATTTTGGTTTTAATCGGAATGGTGCCAGATATTTACTGATTACCGTTAAACATGAGCTTCAATGTAAGAGGTTAATTCAGATCACAGCCACATCCCCATTTAAAAGAGGGTATGCACATTTGGGCAACTAAATTATCTGTTTTGTTTTACTTACCCTAAAAAATATTTGTTTTCAAATGATATGTACAGTTACTTAATTACATTAATACATTAATAACAATACATTAATATAGGTAATACATTCAATGATGGAAAATGTTTTGAATGAATTATTTTCTTTTTATTAAATTAATTTTGGGGTTTTCTTTTTTGTAACCAGAGAACCAGAGGGCAGAAGAGAAAGAATATCCCTTTCTGTGAAGAGAGAGAAGACAAGATTGAGGTTTGTCACTTACTTCAAAGAAATCCAGAATTGCCTTTGTTAGATTGAAGTGACTGATAGATCATCTAAGCACTCGATTACATATTAACACATCAGTGTACCCTCACACAAGAGATGTGTCACAAAACCTCCAGGACTGACAAAAGAGATATTTCAAACCCAAACTATGAAACTGAGTTTTCCACCTCAGTGTGGTCCACATAATCAACCAGCACGTCTACAAAAAGATCCTGGGGCATTTGCTACATTAGCGGGACAACTCGTGGTGGCTGGTTCACCATGACAGTTCGCCTGGTCACAGTGTCCTGAGCATCCAGCAGTTTCTAGGGTAGGAGTGCATGAAGGCATGGCAGAGAATGCTGGGAAAGTGTGGTCAACTAAAATGGGCCGTGAGTCCGTTCGTAACCTGAAACGTTCATAAGTTGAGGTAATGTTTCCTTGTGAAATGAATACAAATGCTATTAATCGGTTACAACCCCAAAACTAAATTACTCTTAGTTTTTTTTTCCTTTCTTTTTTTCAAACCAGTGTTTGGTTATAAATAAATATAATGCAACGTAGAAATAAGTGAAGCATACTATTATAAAGAAATAAAACGTTTAAAACAACACAACTATTTATTGTGCATTAACTTTAACTAAGAAGGACTACAGCTCTTCTATTGAAAAAGGGTCTTCTTGCATAATAACATTGGGAAATTCTTATTTGTGTTTTTTAAATTATTTTATGTCTGTTTCTTTTCTAATTGATTGGTTTATTTTTGGTAAACTGAACAATCAAGATGCCAATTAGACACCATGATTAGTGCACAGGTGTGCCTTAGACTGCCCACAACAAAAGGCCACTCTGAAAGGTGCAGTTTTATCTCACAGCACAATGCCACAGATGTCGCAAGATTTGAGGGAGCGTCCGATTGGCATTCTGACAGCAGGAACCAGAGCTATTGCTCGTGTATCGAATGTTCATTTCTCTACCATAAGTCGTCTCCAAAGGCATACCAGAGAATTTGGCAGTACATCCAACCAGCCTTGCAAATGCAGACCACATGTAACCACACCAGCCCAGGACATCCACATCCAGCATGTCCATCTCCAGATAGTCTGAGACCAGCCACTTGGACAGCTGCTGAAACAATCAGTTTGCATAACAAAAGGAATTTCTGCACAAACAGTCAGAAACCGTCTCATCTGCATGCTCCTCATCCTCCTCGGGGTCTCGAGCTGACTCCAGTTCGTCTCCGTAACCGACTTGAGTGGGCAAATGCTTACATTTGATGGCCTCTGGCACGTTGGAGAGGTGTTCTCTTCACGGATGAATCCCGGTTTACACTGTTCAGGGCAGATGGCAGACAGTTTGTGTGGCGTGTTGTTTCCTGAGTCCAGTTTCCAGAATCTCCAAAATCTCCTGATAACTAGCTGCATTGACCCTGCCCTTGATAAAACACAATGGACCAACACCAGCAGCAGACATGGCACCCCAGAGCATCACTGACTGTGGGTACTTGACACTGGACTTCATGCCTTGACACTGGACTTCATGCATTTTGGCAGTTCCTTCTCACCAGTCTTCCTCCAGACTCTGGCACCTTGATTTCCGAATGACATGAAAAATTTGCTTTTATCCGAAAAAAGTACTTTGGACCACTGAGCAACAGTCCAGTGCTGTAGCCCACGTCAAGCGCTTCTGCCGCTGCTTCCGGTTAAAAAGTGGCTAGACCTGGGGAATGCGGCACATGTAGCCCACTTCCTGCACACGCCTGTGCACGGTGGCTCTGGATGTTTGTATTCCAGACTTAGTCCACTGCTTCCAAAGCTCCCCCAAGGTCTGGAATCGGCCCTTCTCCACAATCTTCCTCAGGGTCCGGTCACCTCTTCTGGTTGTGCAGCGTTTTCTGCCACACTTTTTTCTTGATACAGCACTCTGGGAACAGCCTATTCGATCAGAGATTTCTTTCTGTATCTTACCCTCTTGCTTGAGGGTGTCAATGATGGCCTTCAGGACAGCAGTCAGGTCGGCAGTCTTACCCATGATTGTGGTTTTGAGTAATGAATCAGGCTGGGAGTTTTTAAAGGCCTCAGTAATCGTTTGCAGATGTTTAGAGTTAAGCCGTTGATTCAGACGATAAGGTTGATAGCGCGGTTTAGTGTACCTTTTCATGATAGGCAAATTTTTTGAGATAGGGATTTTTGAATTCTTTTCTTTTTTACCAAAATCATCAATATTAAAAGAATAAAAGGCTTGAACTACTTAAATTGGTGTGCAATGAATCTAAAATATATGAAAGTTACATTTTTATCATTACATTATGGAAAATAATGAACATTATCACAATATGCAAATTGTTTTAGAAGGCCCTGTATATACACTTTTTGTGATGAAAAAAATACATACAATAACAGTTACAATTATTGCTAACTATATTAAAACTATTTTTATAATACGTACAGTAACTTTGAGAAGGCTTTGTGAAATTGTATACACTTTTTAGGCATTGAAATCTTTTAATGTTCAACAGCATATTGAAACGAATTGGGTTATCTGTGTTGTGGTCGGATTTGTGTGTTGCTGAGTTGTGATGTTTCCGAGGTTCATGAATGCATCGTACGGCAAGCGAGTGGAGCAGTGGAGAAAGAAGAGCGCGAGCAGTTGTACTTGGGTGAATAAAAACGTGATAATTAAACTACGTCTGACGGCGTGTTCCTGGAAGACGCTACAATATGATAAATCTCGCTATTTAAGTTTGACGTTTTTGCCCCCTCGTCTAAGAAACATTCACAGTCGGATGATGCCGTGCATGTTAGACGTGCTACCTGCCGCCCATTTCATGTAGCAATGTCAGCGCACAACGTTCGGACTTAACCACGTACCTTTCCCCAACTGCAATTTTAACAGCACAGCAAGAATGTTACCAAACAGGAGACCGCAGTGTACGGGGGGGCCTTTGAGCTCTGGCTCTTTTCTGGCTCTCACTGTTGTGCCGCCACTCTCCTCTCCTGCATGCAACAGTCAATAATAGCGCCCGTGCGTAAGCTTGCGCTAAAAAGTGGACCAACCCGAACGAAAGTGGACCGAACCGAACATGCCATACCGAAACGTATTAATACACCCACGTGTACCATTACACCCCTAGTGAGGTGGGATGGATTATCTCGGCAAAGGAGAAGTGTTCACTATCACAGATTTAGACTGGTTTGTGAACAATATTTGAGAGAAATGGTGATACTGTGTATGTGGAAAAAGTTTTAAACCTTTGAGTTCATCTCATAAAAAAAATGGGAGCATAAACAAAAGTGTTGCGTTTATATATTTGTTGAGTATGTGACATGCGGGGCATGCCTCGAGGAAGAGTAGGCGTGCCAAATGAAACCTCGATTCGGAGCATGTTCCGTTTCCAAGAAAATCACGGGGCTGATAACAAACGAGGCCTCGGTTTGTGCGGATGACGTCATTGGTTCATTCAATGTATGGTTACTTCCTAATAACACTCAAGACCTCGCGCTGCTTTGCGGGTATTGTCATTGGTGTTGTCTGCCTTTGTTGTGAGCTTCAAGTTAGTTGGCGAGTTAGAGAGTCACTCTGTGCTTGAGAAAATAATACTCAAGAGTGTAGAAGTACTCGTGTAGGATTAGCACTTATTTTCTATAGCAGCCTGTGTGTAGTCATTGTACTATGTTTGCATGTCGCGAATCAGCATCAGCTGGTGCCATTGGACTACACACTTATTGCTAAAACTGCAACATTGCTACTTAAAGTCATCTTGTCACTGTTTATCTTATTTCATTCTGTATATTTTACTGCTTGGTCTATTGACCAGTTGTTGGAACCATGGAGCAAATGTAGCATTGTGAAGCTGTCAATCATTAGCAAACCGATTAGCTGGAAAGCTTCATCGCTTCATGAAGCTTCATTTCACCATCGCTACCTTTTTCTGTTTAAAAAATAATAACAAGTGTGATGTTACATTGTCATTTTAAAAATGAAGTCTCTCAAAATGTTGTTTAATCATTTTTATGATTTTTTTTTATTGCATCGCCCACACTATCACCAACGAGTGCTTCTCATTTGTCAGTCCAATAAAGAGTAAAACATCAAAGATAGCATATTGGCCCCGGTGCATATCTTGCCTTTTGAGATGGAGAACCTGATTACACAACGTGAGAAGAGCACAGATGTGCCCGCTCATTTAGGACAACCACTTTGGAACGCTCCCTTTCGCATTTTCTTTAGGAGCCATTCTGACTGTTCAGTGCTTTATTGACTTGTTTGGCAAAAGTTCAATGTGTCAATGGGACCTACTTCCACATTTATTTATCACAACACGGCTCCACTGTAATTTGGATTTGAAATATATTTTTGGGACACCAGTCTCGGGTTGTTTCTGACGCACCTCGTATATTTTGATACTATAGTTATTTGCAGATCAGTTCAGAATTTTGTCGCCATTACTTGACTGAATTATTGGACTATTATAGTGTGCATAAAAATAAATACTGTACGTTGTTTGGATTTAGTTAGTATCACACCACACTCATTGTTTTTTATTGAGAAATGTTTGCCCTACACAGCATTTGATTCTTATCCATTTTTTTCCATAGGAATCACTGCCAAGGGAGCGCAGACAGCGGCAGTCTGCTGTCCTTAAAAAAAACAAAGCAGATGATACAAGGACTGAGTGTACAACCTGTAAAGGACCGGGTGACAATGAAAATCTTGTGAGGTGAGAGAATGTGAGTGTATGTGGGTCATAGATGGCATGAGGCTTGGCATGTGCTGTGCGTGCATGTGTCACAGGCACCGTCCTGATGATTAAAGTTCAGTCTTCATTAGGTTCTTACCGCCTAGGCTCAACAGATGTATAGGACTGACCCTAGCTCTTCCATAAGCCCTCACTATTGACCTGCCACATACATTTGCACACTTCATTAGGGCGTAATGAATAGCACAATTTAGTCTGCTTCTTTCTTGGAATTCCAGGAGCAGACATAATGAAAGTTTTGTGCTATGCTATTGGGATTATACGGAACAGGGATTCCCAACCATGGTACCCAAAGGCAAGCCGAGGGACATAATAATAATGATATTGATGATGATAATAATAATAATAATAATAATAAATTATCCAGTTTTGCTCATTTGTTTGAAAATTATTATTGATTTTTTACAGATGTACAGTATCTTTGTTCATTTACATTATCCATGCCAATGATGTGTTGTCAAAAGGCAGAACAATCAAATGCTCTTCCATAAGGTGTCAGAAGGTACAATAAACTCCGTTGCCATTCATACAACCGAATTAGGCATAGCTTCCTGCAAGTATATCAGATTTGTGTTCAATTAAACAGGCCCAGATTTCAAAGGAATAATTAAATTTGTAAGTAAATTGTGATAAAATCTTTTTTTTTTCAGTTATCATACCTTAGGTGACATTTTTATTTGGTGGTGTGCTGTGAGATTTATCTTGAGTAAAACGGGTGCCTTGCCTCATTCAAGGTTGGCAAATACTGGAGAGGAAAAGACATTTTCACACTATGAAAAAAAAAGTTCTCTGATCTTTCCCCATTATCATCAATTACTGCATGCACAATAATGACTGTGTGGATAACCAATTTAATGTGTACACTACCCCCAAAACCTATATAAAGTGTAGTGTTTGTGTATTATTTGTTGTGGCTTTTAGAGAAGTATTTAATAGTTTAAAAAAAAAATAAGTTATGAGGTGTTTTGGGTCAGGGTTTGAGGTGTGCTGCCCTGACTCTTTCTATCTTTGCATTGCACAGGTTGTGAGAGCCGGGGCAGCCACCTCACCTGGCATAAAAACTTGGGACCGATGACCATTGGCTTAGAGAAAAACAAAGGCAAAATTGAGACATTTGAAGAATGACGGTTGATAGAGGCTGAAGAACAAGAGAGAGAACAAGAGCACCCCCTACAGCCCACAATGACCTCTGATCCAAACTGGACGAACAGCTGTCTAACGGAAACTGACAGAATCTGAAATACAGAATTGCTCTGAGATGAACTCACTCGCATCCTGACATTAAACTGCTCAACTGCTGCTACCTTGAACTAAGTTGAGAATTTATGCTCTTTTTTTTGTGGCACTCGAATATTTAGTCCTTTTCAATTTTGATGTCTTAAGTTACATTGTGCCACACTAATTATGTGATGTTATTTTTTATATGGGATGCCACGGCAAGACATCAGTAAGTTATCAATTTGGATGTAGTAAATGCAGCAATGAAATAAGTATCTGATTGTAGAGATGGAGAATTTAATTGATCATCAAATGTGATGGTTTTATTTATATTTCTGTGTCACTACTGATGACATTTATGCATTAAGCTGCCATTTAGATTGAAACAAACAAAAGCAAAAATATATATACATACAGTACTGTATTCAATTGTAATTTACATTAGGATTAATGTATCCATTCAATGCTGGGGAATGAGAATTTGTTTTTTGAAATGGCGGTTAAGTCTGTTTGTCATGTTGGTTTTGTTAAAAGTTGGTGGCGGCAGCACAGTGAAGCAATGGTTAAAACATCTGATGTTGGCCTTGATAAGCTCTTACTCAAGAGGAGCCTGTCGGGAGCAAGAAAATGGATAGCTGCCAAATGGAGACGATGGAGTACAACAATGCAGCATTCACAGAACAGACACAGCAACAGGATGTTTATTTTCAACATTTCTGACTGTGAATTTTCAAAAGCTACGAGGATGCAACGCATCTGTTCGACCAACAAGCAGCTAAGCAGTGGTTTATGTCACCTATTTGGTGTCAGGTTGGCATACTTGTAAAGCCAGTTCACCAGGTACTATAAATTAGTGATTGACCGATATGTCTTTTTCAGGGCCGATACCAATACCGATTACTAGTGGTGAAGAGGCCGATAACCGATATTAGGAGCTGTTCATTTGCTGAAGAATTGAAATAATTCGCGTCAAAATTAAAAAACCTAACTTTGTTGAAATGCCATTGAACATGTTTGTTAAAACAACTCTTCAAATTGTCAAAATGTTGAAGTTTTTGTATTAATTTTAAACATAGAAAATAAACGTCTTTGGTTTAAAATTCTAACAAAACTTTCAGGGAGCTTTCAATACCATGTCTTAAGCAAAATGAAAAACTAAAAAAGTAAATGGCTCCTCAAAGTTTTCTACGGTAAATAGTTTTCAAAAATTTGAAAATAACTGAAATGTTAAACGTTCACTTATTTATTTTTTGATTTCAAACAAAAATAAAAAGTCCAGGGAGTTCCCAGTATCAGCAGTATATCGTTGTCGCCCTGGTAAAAACACTAAAGTCATTTTTTTATTCATTTCTCTTATTTTTACGTGAATGGTCAGCGACGGGACAGTGAAAAACTGTCTGAACATGTTCAAGATTTCTTTGTGACAAAAAAATGTTTGCAACAAGTAAAAACCATCTGTGAACATATTTGCAACCTAACGAAACCCCCAAATTTGTTTTGTTAGCAAGCATTCGGCGCTCAGTGAGATACCAGTTTTATCAGCCCTCAGATTTGTAGAAAAAGGCCGATGCCGATATTAGTCACAATGCCCGGCCGATAATCGGTCTATCCCTCCTATAAATAGTTGATCCCAATGGAAAGGTGACATAAAACAAAAGTACATACACCCATTTAAATAAGTACAAGTATTTAAGCTGTATTCTGATTCTTGTAAAATTAACGTGTTAGGCGTGCATGCATGTATGGATATTTCTTTTTAAGTTAAAGGCCACAAATGGTTGAGAGAAGCTTGTCATGTACAGTATTAAAAAGCATTCCTGTTTGTAATGCAACCTATTGATACATTGCAGATTCTGTAGTAGATACGTTAGGATCGTAATTGCATCACATGAATACAAATGTTATTGTCTTTGGGAATTCACAAGTCTTCCTCATTCGTCATATCCAGAAATTGACAGTTGACTGACTTGTCTTCAGAAAGAATCCCGGCTTTGTCTCCATGTCCCTAGTGGTTCTCAGTCAGGACTGTCAAAATCGCTGCTTTTTCTTCTGGCAGGGCATGTGACAAGTGTCACACTGTGCCCTAAATTGTCACTTTGTAGAGAATGCAAGCTTCTTTCTCCAAGCTTTTGAGACCAGTAATGCCCATGTGTTTACCGCTTTTGCAAACAACAAATTGCATTGGTCTTTGTAGATGTAAGCTTCGTTTTGCTGAATCATTAGTTTTTTCTCATACATTGTCGAAAAGCTGCTTTCTTGTGCATGGCTATATCAATTACCCAACCTACTTTACTTGATTTTTAACTGAACATAATTGCAATACTGTGTAATTGGACAGAAGCGTAGCTATAGTGTGATATTTGTATTTTGTTTGTGTACATGTATACTTGATTAAAAATCACATTTGCTACACATTTGTTTACATTAATTACATTGTTAGCAGGTATGCGTGTGTGTGTGTGAGGTGTCTCAGCCTCTGGCTTATAGCGCTTGAAAATTAAGTGGGGCTTTAATAAACTCTTGACTTTTCATCTTATTGCTGCAGTGATAAATGAGTGTCAGCCAGCTAATTAATTGCTCCTAACGTGCGGCAGCAGCGGTCCGTTTGTGCGTGTAATGCCCCCTGTCATCTGTGATTTATCACCTGGGAACTGGCATTGTAGGTGGGGACTGGTTCATACAAGCTGTTACCCCGGCCCATATAGACCACAACTGAAATTGATCTGCTGGATGTTATGCCTTTAATCACCAGCTGTGCGTGTGTCTGTATACACAATGTGCATGTATGTATACAGTGGTGTGAAAAAGTGTTTGCCCCCATCCTGATTTCTTTTTTTTTTTTGGTATGTTTGTCACACTTAAATCTTTCAGATCATCAAACAAATTTAAATATTAGTCAAAGATAACACGAGTAAACACAAAATGCAGTTTTTACAGGAAGGTATTTATTATTAAAGGGGAAAAAATCCAAACCTACATGGCCATGTGTGAAAAAGTGTTTGCCCCCCCGTTAAAACATAACTGTGCTTTATCATACCTGAGTTCAATTTCTCTAGCCACACCAAGGCTTGATTACTGCCGCACCTGTTCTCAATCAAGAAATCACTTAAATAGGACCTGACTGGCAAAGTGAAGTAGACCAAAAGACCCTCAAAAGCTAGACACCATGCAAGAAATTCAGGAACAAATGAGAAAGGAAAGTAATTGAGATCTATCAGTCTGGTAAAGGTTATAAGGCCGTTTCTAAAGCTTTGGGACTCCAGCGAACCACAGCAAGAGACATTATCCACAAATGGCGGCACAAACAGTTGTGAACCTTGGCCGACCGACCCAAATTACTCCAAAGAGCGCAGCGACGACTCATCCAAGAGGTCACAAAAAAAAAAAAAACACAACAACATCCAAAGAACTGCAGACCTCACTTTCCTCAGTTAAGATCAGTGTTCGTGACTAAGAAAGAGACTGGGCAAAAATGGCCCGCATGGCAGAGTTCCAAAACGAAAACCACTGCTGAGCAAAAAGAACATTAAGGCCCGTCTCACTTTTGCCAAAAAACATCTTGATGATCCCCAAGACTTTTGGGAAAATACTCTGTGGACTGACGAGACTTTAGTTGAACTTTTCAGAAGGTGTGTGTCCCGTTACATCTGGCGTAAGAGTAACACCGCATTTCAGAAAAATCATACCAACAGTAAAATGTGCTGGTGGTAGTGTGATTGTCTGGGGTTGTTTTCTTGCTTCAGGGCCTAGAAGACTTGTTGTGATAAATGGAACCATGAATTCTACTGTCTACCAAAAAATCCTGAAGGAGAATGTCAGGCCATCTGTTTGTGACCTCAAGCTGACGCAAACTTGGGTTCTGCAGCGGGACAATGATCCAAAACCCCATGAGCAAGTCCACCTCAGAATGGCTGCAGAAAAAACTAAATGAAGACTTTGTAGTGGCCTAGTCAAAGTCCTGATCTGAATCCTATTGAGATGTTGTGGCATGGCCTTATAAAGGCGGTTCATGCTCGAAAACCCTCCAATGTGGCTGAATTACAACAATTCTGCAAAGATGAGTGGGCCAAAATTCCCCCACAGGGCTGTGTAAGACTCATTGCAAGTTATCGCAAACGCTTGATTGCACATACCTGTCAACCCTGGGCTGTGCTGAATCTTACAAAAGTTGTAATTTGCCCATACATTTCTGTATATAATCTTACACGGTATCTATATATTATCTTAAACAGTATTTATCGCTCAGTGGGAGAGGTGGGGGAAACGGAACGGATACTTCTATATAGAATTTTACACAGTGTTTATCGCTCAACGGGGGCGGGGGGGAACTTTGCTTGTGAAAGTCGGCCGAAGTTTGCAGTCAGAATCGCGAACGGACGCTCCGGATTAGAGCCGAAATGGGCAAAACGAGATCAGTCTAACAAAAAACAAGTTTTTAATTATTATTTTTTTCCCGTACAAAAATTGTTCTACGGCGTACACAATTTGAAATGATCAAAAAATGTATAAAATATGGGGAAAACGTACAAGTTGACAGTTATGATTGCAGTTGTTGCTGCTAAGGGTGGCCCAACCAGTTATTAGGTTTAGGGGGCAAACACTTTTTCACACAGGGCCATGTAGGTTTGGATTTTGTTTTCCCTTTAATAATAAAAACTTTCATTTAAAAAATGCATTTTGTGTTTACTTGTGTTATCTTTGACTATTATTTAAATTTGTTTGATGATCTTTAACATTTAAGTGTGACAAACATGCAAAAAAATAAGAAATGAGGAAGGGGGCTAACACTTTCACACCACTGTATAAACAGTGAATGCATATGTACACACACTCACGCATGTGATTCACTAGTTTTCAAAAAGGGCATACTCTTGCGCCATGTGCCAGCAGCTGAAGTAGAGCCTCGCCTGTATATGAAGTAGGGCTGCACAATATATCGAAAAAAATATCCATATCGCGATAATGGCCTATGGAATATGCATATCACAAAGACATGCAACAATTTTCTTAGATAGTAGATAGTAGCTACATGTTAAATATCTCAATATCAATATCCATACCGCATGTTTTTTTCCAATATCGTGCAGCTCCAATATGTATGTATAAAGGTGTGCACATAACTGGTACGCAGGTACGCATGCGCAACAGAAATCACTGATGCGTACCGTCATTTGCGTCACCTCGCGCATTTGCGTACCTGTACACACTAGTGGTAAAAAAAAAAAAAAAAACACTAGTGGTGCAGTGGAACGAATCATCTTTGATTGGTAAGGATCAAGCATCGGTTCAGGATGGGCACGATCCGCAGAATGGTTGGTGAAAAAAACTCTGTGATCACAATAAGGCAACGTGACTAGTCCACATTCAGTAGAGGACGTTGAATACCAATACATTGAGTCATTAATGCCAACGCAATACCCTTGGTGAACTTTACTTTGAAGTTGGCCCGCGTGGTGGCATAACGGCTAGGACACGAACAAACCGCTGGTTAATTACGCTGTCATTGTATGATACGGCACAAGTCTCCGGCGTTGGTGGCTAGCAGCTGTTATCATTAGCTGGTAGAACAGCTGCCTCTTGGCTTACTTTTTTTTTTTTTTTTAAACTTCTTTTTCTATATTGTGGACCTAGATTACTTTGTAATGTACTGTACATGTTTTAAGAAAGGTGCCTTAAATTGCACTTCAAGTCTTTTTCATTGTGAAAAAAAACATTCAGCTAAAAAAAAATATATATATATATATGTGTATATATATCATATGTATGTATATATAAGGTATATGGTGATATTTTAACTTTTTGTTGGCATTTAATGCACAATGACAACATGGGGATGGTGTTAAAACACAATACCGAGTTATTGCTCGGTTTTGCGCATTGTTGTTTAGAGGCGCTATCTTCTATCCATCCATCCATTTTCTTCGTCTTATCTGGGGTCAGGTCACGGAGGCAGCAGCTTTAGCAATGAAACCTAGACTTCCCTTTTTCCAGCCATTTCATCAAGCTCTCCGGCGGGATCCCGAGTCGTTCCCAGGCCAGCCGGGAGACGATGTTATTCAAGCTTGTCCTGGGTCGTCCTCGTGGCCTCGTCCTGGTGGAACATGTCCATCAGGGACAAGGCAGGAAGGTGTCCAGGAAGCACCCTAGCCATATGTCCAAGCCACCTCATCTGGCACCTCTCGATATGGAGGAGCAGTGGCTCTCCTCTTGAGTCCCTCCCAGATTACTGAGCTTCTCACCCTATGTCTAAGGGAGAGCCCGGTCTTTAAAAAGTAAAAATCTTTGATGCCATTTCAATCTCAAAAAAAGGATGACACCTACAGTATCTACAGAATATATATATCACTGACTCCTGGTTTTCACACATTTAATGACAGATTATTTTTTAGTCAGATGGTGTTCCAATCGCTTGTAAGAGATTGACAGCAGAAACTGTTATGCCATCTGACATTTCCACCGGAAATCTATCATTTCTTGCCCTGCATAAGGTCTATTATCATAAATCACCGAATCAAGCCCTTGGCATCCATTTTCTTTGGAGACTGAAAACAAGCTAACAGCCAAAACAACTACTCTGCTTCACTTATGTTTACAATATGAAACTGAGGTCAATAGCCACAGTGATGGATGAAGAGGTTGAAGACGTTGTGGAGATGAGTAACCTTTTCAGCGATGAGAACATGTCCCATTACTGTTCTGACAATGGGCCCGGGGAACTGATATAGTGGTGTCATTTTGTTTTAGTTGACCTTACCTTTTTCATTCAAGAGCTAGGACAGTTGCTTGGAAATGTTGCTAGACATTGTTGTAGGTGTATATTCTTCTAGTTGCACCACTAGTTTACCACGCATCGTTTAAGATGTTCCTTTTTTAATAAGACATGCAAAAAAGCCAGAGAAACAATGAAACTGCTTCTTCTCATTTAGTGCTGCTAAAATGAACTTTTATAAGTATGTAATGATCTTTAAATATGTGCTGAAGTGTTGACGGTTCAATGTCTAAAATGTTATTTTTGAGGCATTTTTCCTGAAAACTTTCAGAATCGCACAACCGTAGAGGCATTCAAATTTTGAGGTTCCCCCATATCTAAATTGAGTCATTAGCTAAGAAAGAAAAGAAGAAAAACGTCCCCATGGGGTTTCTCTGGGTCCTCTGGCTTTCCAAAAATATGCATTGTAGGTTGAATAAAGACTCTAACAAGACTTAAAACATTAGTAAAGAGAATTATAAGTACAAAAGGGATGGTTGTCTTGATTTTCTATTGGTATATCCAAAATAAAATGCTTTTTAGCTGCAGTCCTCTTTTTTTCTTTTACTTTCTCTCCTGTCCACCAGGGCCACCTTATGGAGGGTACAGTACGTGATAGTTCAGCTAATATCACAGCATCAGGCAAGAAGAGCAGAATTGGTACTCTTTAGTGAACTCCTCAGTCTTCATTTGTTTCCCTTACAACATTGAATTACTTTTATCGAGATTAGCTAATAAAGACAGCCATACTGACATGGATTTTTCTCTAGAGGTGTTTTACAAGTCCATTCTCTCTCTCTCTCTCTCTCTCTCTCTCTCTCTCTCTCTCTCTCTCTCTCTCTCTCTCTCTCTCTCTCTCTCTCTCTCCTTCTTTCTTTCTTTCTTTCTTTCTTTCTTTCTTTCTTTCTTTCTTTCTTTCTCTCTTTCTCTCTTTCTCTCTTTCTCTCTCGTTAAATGTTTGCAAAGTCCAATAATCTTCTTTCGATGAAAAGACACTGGTGCACTTTATCATGGATGAGAGTCAGTGGCTGAGTGCTTTGTGTCATATTGATTTCTGTCATGTGGCCACTCCCTTGGTAATTGCATTTCCCACCTGTGATAAATTCACTGACTTGTTTAGTTGTTTCAGCTATTTGGGTAAAGACACCAGTGCTGCTGGAGAGAATAGAACTTTTTAGGGCTCACTCTCAATACATGGTTCATGAAAGTAGACACAAAGCTTCAATGCATCCCAGAGAGCTTCAGCTCTAGAGAGAACATTATTTCTCAACTGCATGATTCACGATAAAGCCCCACAGTACTGTCATCCAGATTGCCTGTATAGTCAGAACAAAGTAGCATATTTTGTTTGAGTTGGCAAACAATATTTTTTCAGATACCGTCGTCTATGGTTTAACCATAAGCATAGTTGTTTACAATTAGATTCTGTACACTTGGTTTTATAAATACCATACATTTTCATCTTAAAAGCCGACATAGTAATTTGAACATGTAGTGTCTGTGGGGACTTGTTTTCACTAGATTTGTTTGTTATGTTATGCAGTGGTGTACTTCTAAAAAAAAATATATATATATATATCGACAAATTATGCTATTTATAGTTGCAGCAGAGAGTTGGGGGCACAAATCTTCCTGGTGGTGGGGGTAACAGAAAGTAATTGAGAAACACTGAACTATAGTAAAACATAAAATAGGGCTGGGCGATATGACTGAAAAGTATATCACGAAATAAGTGTTTCATATTGGTCGATATCGATATACATTGATTTTTTTTTCTTTTTTGTAAACTATTGAAAATAATTACCCGAAGAAAAATCGCTGGATGTGAGCATAGCGCACGGCCGCCAGGCCGGCGAGCATAGCGCATAGCCGCCGGGCCCGCGAGCATAACGCACGGCCGCCGGGCCCGCGAGCATAGCGCACGGCCGCCGGGCCCGCGAGCAGAGTGGATGGCCGCCGGGCCCGCGAGCATGCTACGTTGAGTTAGCGGCTTCTTGTTGGTTTAAATGCTTCTTCCTCGTTAGTTTAAAAGCTGCTTCTTCTTTGGTTTTATACGCTTCTTCAAGTTTGGAGGCGGAAGCGCGCTGCCTACCTCACGCACCATGATGCGATCGGGGTTTTTTTTCTTTTTTTTATATCGAACATTTTATCGAAGGCATTTTCTATTGGTAATGATCACGTGTCAATCGCGATACATATCGATATTGAATTATCGGCCCAGCCCTAACATAATGTCAAATCACTGTCTTAACTTTGATAAAACGGCTTAGGTTGATGTCTTTGAATATGAATTTACTTACTCCACTTAAATTCCGGTTTATAATCTTCTCTATACGTGTCTTCTCTCGACACACTTTGTTGGGTCTGGTCCTTTTTTGGGAAAAAGGGTTGCAAAAAAGCTTCAACATGCTAAACGCTGTTACTTACTGGACCAAAGTAGACACACTGCGGTCTTTGATTTCATGATGCATGAAGTTTTTAAAATGTGTGAGACTTACCCATACTTTTTGCAAACTATTCTGAACTGGAACTTTCAACTTTAGAGGTTCCATTCAGGGATGTAGTGGGGCCCCCGGTGGGGGACCGATGGTCATACATTTTTTGTTCCAAATACTAAACAATGAGTCATTTTTGTGGCATAAACTAAAGAGAGATTATGATGTCGACCATCAAGGCACTATAGAGTGTCATGTCTCATGTTGACACCTGGCTATTTAAACTTGGTATAAAGATGGTACCATTGCACTTGCCTTAAAAGAAAACAAGACCTAGCCTAGCAAAATTTGTCCTGCAGCCTGAAGGCTGTAACACTTGTGTCCGACACTGTCTTGTTAATGCAATTCTGTCCTGGTCGAAATAAAATCATCGAAGGGTTGAATGTCTTAATGCCCACCCTAACACATTTGTATATTGCCCCACATCAACATAGCTTAACATTATTGCAACATTATTTTCAAAGACTACCTACCGATGGTAAAACTGTTAGCTAACCCTAATTTGTGTTAACAGTTCAGATCAGTTTACGGTTTTGCTTTTACCTGACATTGCTTTGGCCGGTGCGTCAGAGTGGTTCGTTTGCTCTGGACCTTCAGCCAGCTAAACTGCCAAGTAATTGGCTGAGACACTCAGTGTCGGGGTGGTTATTATATTAATTAGACCCACTGTGTCATAACAGTGGCACAGAAGTGCAAAATGGCTCGCTCACAGATACATTTTCATAAACTGGCAGGTAACTAAACTAACAAACTTATATGTGTGCATTTTGTACATCCCTGATGCACTTCTTTTCTGTGGTGATGCTGTGGTTGTTTTGTTATGGTATGGTCCTAATTAAATTCACATTAAATACACTAATAGAAATAGTCAAGGAATAAACACCTAATGGCTGTTTAGGAAATAAAATGAATCACTTCACAGTAATGAAATACAATATATCGCTATATAAACTTAAAAGTACAATTTATAATTAAGTATTCTACATAAAACATTGTAGTCCCTCGTAGCAATGCTAAAACGATACAAAACAAAAACATATTATGTGAATTCTGAGCACATTTATTGTACATATTTCAAAAGTACAACTGAAAACTCAGCACTTTTAGGTGCAAAATAGTGCAAACACAACATTGCTGATATTATATTTCATATACCAATAAACTTTTGACCTTATAGGATCCTCGTCCTGGCTGACATATGAAGTTAACATACTAATTCATTTACAGTTTCAGACGTGTTTGCTTACTTTGTAGCTGTCATATTATTTTCTCTCAAGACCAGGGCTATTATAGTTTTGGATTTTTCATTTTAGTTTAGTTTTTATTTCATTTTGACTTTTTATTTCTATTTCAGTTAGTTTTAATTAGTTTTTAGAATAGATTTGTTAGTTTTTATTAGTTTTAGTTTTGGGGAAAATGCTTGGTTTTAGTTTTTAGCAGGGCGGCACGGTGGTCGACTGGGCGGCACGGTGGTCGACTGGTTAGCACATCCGCCTCACAGTTCAGAGGTCGTGGGTTCGATCCCGGCTCCGGCCTCCCTGTGTGGAGTTTGCATGTTCTCCCCGTGCCTGCGTGGGTTTTCTCCGGGTACTCCGGTTTCATCCCACATTCCAAAAACATGCATGGTAAGTTGATTGGACTCTCTAAATTGCCCCTAGGCGTGATTGTGAGTGCGGATGTTTGTCTCTGTGTGCCCTGCGATTGGCTGGCAATCAATTCAGGGTGTCCCCCGCCTACTGCCCGAAGACAGCTGGGATAGGCTCCAGCACGCCCCGCGACCCTTGTGAGGATAAGCGGTATCGATAATGGATGGATAGTTTTTTAGAATTTGATGTATTTGTCAGGTGCGGCTTTTTTTTTTTTTTTTTTTTACACTAACGAGTGTTATTTATTCAAATAAAGATAACATTTGAAAAATGTATTAACTTACTAACAATGTATGAATAACCATCAACAAATAAAACATTCAACAACAGTCCACTTAAACTTAAGTGCAATAAGGCCAAGGAAAGTGCAGTGCATTAATGCTGCTTCTAAAGTGAAAATGCAGATGAAACAAGCAACATAAAACATAACATAAAAACCTGGCAATTGAACAGGAAAGTGCAGACTTGTAACATCAGAATATGTCAACAAATTTAAGTCCTTCATATTGAAAGTGTGTGTGGGTGTGTAAGAGAGAGAGAAAGAAAGAGAGAGAGAGAGAGAGAGAGAGAGAGAGAGAGAGGTTTTTCCCCTCGAGCAATATGCCGCCCGAGACCCGTCTCCGTGACAATGCATTTGCTTTTGTCCGAGACACAATCATAATCAAAATAATCCCAAATGGGCCTCTGTCGTTTTCTACCAACTTTCGCCATTATAATGTTTTAGTTTTGTTTTATACCCATCAGACCTAATTGTAAACGCGTTACGTCACTTCAGACGTCGAGGTCTTAAAACCGACAGCGCCGTGTTTTACATTTTAAATGATCACAAAATCTTAAAAACATTTTTGTTTTATTTTATTTCGTAAACGAAAATGTTTGTTTAATTTTAGTTTTCGTTACTTCGTTCATTTTCGTTTACGATAATAATCTTGCTCAAGACACTTATTAGGCTATTTTCCTTCTTATTTGCTGTTTGGAATTGTTTGCTCTCCGCTGTAGCACAGTTCCACCCAGGTGTCTGTGAAAAGTGTACTGTACCACGTACACACTTACGGTGTAGTAAACAAATATGCAAACAAGTGAATCCGTGGGTTCCGAACCACAAAAATGCAGTGGTGCACTGTACACCTAATTACACAGCCAGTAAAGGAATAACTTTGGGACTTTTTGCAGCGCTTTCTCTGAAAAATTGACAGAAAAAGGAACACGAGAATATATCCAGTAGAATTTATAGTTAAGAGGTTTCACTTTCTGTGCAGAAAAAAATGCTATTTTGTCTTGTACTTGATTGAAAAGTCTGTATTGATTTTATTTTATTTTGCATGGTAATGCGTTCTGATGAATGGTGCCTGTCAATGAAACGTCCCCCTCCTGAAAGCCGGTCAAAAATTTGACGGCAATTTTGAAGAGGTTGTTGCAAGCCAATAAAAGCCTAAGCTCTGTGGTTGTGTCTCCCTGGTGGTTCCAAAGGGATGATCTGAGAACATCGCTGAGAGATTAAATACCAGATGAAAGTGGACACGAATCACCAGCCAAGAGCAACACATGTAGCTGACAAAAGCAATCAGTCACGTCCCCTCAACCACCTTACCTCCAATAAGATTACATCAATCAATAACCGCTCTTATGACTGATTGGATTTTGTCTGCTTCCCAAGTACAAGGGCTGTAGAGGGGGGGGGATGCTCAATTTTCCCAATGATTAAAGCAGGCCAAATTGCTTTGATAACATCAAGGACCTTGCTGTGTAAGGGCAGTGTTTGGAGTAGATAGAGGTTGGTGGTAGCAGGTGATTAAGACAGAGATAAACGTTAGCTTTATTATGTAAATCTGTCAGGAAATGTGTAGAAATGTCATCTTTCATAATGGTGGAAATCGAATATTTTTTAACCAATGGATAATCTGCCTGCCTTTGTAGCTAACCAAGCACAGGCAAAAATATTTGGTGTTGTTTGTGTTGTAAGAGTGTTTCAATGAATGCTTGACAGTAATGGTATTGATGCAGTGTGATAAATGTCCCAATGATTCCGTGGCATTGCGCGAGTGCCACTCAGGTTGTTCTGATTGGACGCTGCCATCCCAAATTCACTTACTTACATTTTTATCCCAGGACAATGGATATGGGTCCTTTTCATACAATTAAATTAATAATGGGAAAGACACAGGTGCACTGCTGTGCACTTATTGGGCTGCACAGATTCTCCCATCGACTTAAGTGTATCACTTACGTACCTTCATGAAATGTTCGCACTATGTGTGGAGCGACATTTAAATGAGAGCGTCCCCTGTCAAATCAGCCAGTGTGCGTATTCTCCCACAGACGTAGGCATCTTTACTCTTCCGCGTTCAGGAGGCTGTACAAAGGACCAGCACCTCTTGAAGGTGAAACATCATATTGCACGTTTTGATTCAATTAACTGCTTCCGTGCTTTGCTGGTGACGGCTGTGTGACCGGGTGGCTGCTTACTCATGCTGGTGTCATGGATTTGTCAGAAAGTGCAATTCACAGCAACTGCAGTTATTCTAATGGCAGAATTGTATTTTGAGTCATTTGTTATAATTTGACTTATGCCGGTCGTGCAATCCATAGACGTGCCATGCTCGCGTGTGCAGTGGGAAGCTTTGCTAGGCAACGCTTAAACAATGGCTGGCTCACTCGTTTTTCAACTAATGGAGCAGTTCCAAATATACATTATACGTTATGAGCGCAGTTCTCTGATTGAAATGGAAGTCAACCCAAACATATTTTTCCAGAATATGTTATATGCAGGCCCACTCGTTGAAATACAGCATTCAGATTAATATTGCGATTGTGGAATATAAATTTAGCAGCAAAATGCACCCACTTTTAGCCATCTCAGGGGGTGGCCATTTTGTCACTTTTTATGACTGAAGATAACATCGAAGTTGCTCAGGGCTCAGATAACGACCAATAACGGCTCACCTGTTTTCTGAAGCTGATCGTTATCTGAGCCCTGAGCAACTTCGATGTCATCTTCAATTGACAGAAGTGACAAAATGGCTGCCCCCTGAGCTAGCAAAAAACGGGTGAATTTCTCATATTCTACAATCACAATTTTAATCAGAATGCTGTGTTTAGACTAGTGGGCCTGCATAGAACATATTCTTGAAAAAAATATGTTTGGGTGGACTTCAACTTTAAATTACTTTTATCGTATTAATTAAATACAGACTATAATTACACATGCTCCTTCAAAGTACCCCGTTGGATGATCGGTGCACGTCACTGCGGATGATAAGTATATATTGTATTAACTCAATTTCACATTTAAAGTGTGAAATATTCTATATTCCGAATGCATCTCGATGGACTTCACGTCTCAGGAAACACAATCCACAATCCAGAACTTGGAGGCATCCTCAGAATTCATTGGTCACACCTCTTCGGTGGCTGCGCAAATTTTCACCGGTTACGCAGGTGGGTGTGTCAGAAGCCTTGACGGGAGAATCGCCGCACTTTGAAATTGCATAATGAAGGCGCGCAAGTAATTGACTGAAGTGTGTACGGGAGAATATGCTCCTTATAGAACAATATCAGCAGTGAACCAAGACTAAACTTTACCGATTGGTGTTAAAACTTTATAGCATTATACTTTGAGCAACTGTGGGACGTAGCTATGCAAATTACAAATACATTGACAAAAGGACGCCTATCCTTTTCGATGTATGAAGTTATATAACGTAAGTACCATAACGTTAAAATCATACTGAGTGGTTGAGAATGCACACACTGACACTTCAACAATTTCAGTGATGCTGGACACCGTCTCTTCCATTATACACTCATCGTGATTTGACATCCCATCTGTGCTAAGAAACATTCAGTCACTGAGGACACACACAAAAACAAACGGTATTCATGGAATTTTGTCTCCCCCCCTCATCATTTTACAAGGAATTTTGTAGCCTGACCGAGCAATAATACAGTGTTTGTTTTGTCTGTTAAAAAAAAATATGGGTTTATACAGACAGGTGTGCTCTATACCGAGATCCCTTTATGGGATTTAAGGGAGTCCCGAGCAATATACTTGAATCGCTTCGCCTTCCTTTTTCCTTCTTTGGAGATTCATGTGAAATCGTTTGGTCGGCTGTGGACAACAATGTGCTCATTAGTGAAACAAACACACTTTGGTCATTTGTCATGCATTCATTGGGTGGCCAGAGGGCACTTTAAAGTCCCATAGTTAGGCAACTATGCCTGCTCAGCCCAACCAATATTCTCTGTATCAAAGTGTGAGTAAGTCAGTGTATGAAAAATACACAGTCATCAGTGTATCACATTTTGTGCTGCCGCGACTCATGTGATGACACATTTATTCTGTGTATAATTTCTGTCAATTAAATTTGCCATTTGTATCTCCCATACTTTCAACGTTAACTATTGTGCGGGTTGTTTGCGTTTTTTGCGGGTGTGGGGGGGTGGGGGTGGGGGGAGGGTTCAGGGTTGTTGCACAATGTTCTGTGTGTCTTATAATAATGAGACTTCTGGAATAAGGGTCTCATTAAAGGAGAAGACCCATATAGAAATGTGGAAGATACATCTGTATATGCTCAGGCATGACAATTTTTTGGCACTGATTATACACATACTGTATATTGGCATTCTACAACAACTGTTCTATGAAGTCTTAAATCAAAAGACGACAGATCTACCCAATATGTTCTGAGATGAGGTTCATCAATTTGTTCTGATTTCAAAACAGAATTCTACAAAATGGAAATTAAATTGACAAGTCAAACTGCCACCACAATGAAATATTTGCTAGCTATACAGGTGATGTTTTCAGACTATAGTTTTAACTACCACTTTACAAGAACTTACTTTATATGTACTGTATGATACTCATGTCACCAGTTTGATATTTCATTAAATCATTGTTTATCAATCAATCAATCAATCACATTTTATTTATATAGCA
The DNA here is from genome assembly GCF_054856515.1 of Filicampus tigris. Lineage (NCBI taxonomy): Eukaryota > Metazoa > Chordata > Actinopteri > Syngnathiformes > Syngnathidae > Filicampus > Filicampus tigris. The sequence continues at coordinate 13,390,806 of NC_141234.1, forward strand.
CTTTTCATAGATAAAAATGCAACTCAAAGTGCTTTAAAACATTCAAAGCAAAACATAGATAATTAGAAAAAAAAAAAAAAAAAAAATCCGTTCATGCCCTCCCTCCCAACAAATCCAAGACAGATATCCATTAGTACATCAGCAATCATTCACACACACCCACACAAAGTGCACAACCTGATAAAATGTGTTAAAAAGATTAGCTGGTTTTGTGAATACTACAGAAAAAATAGGGGTCATAAAGAATTTTTTAAAGAAGACTAATATAACTGGGAAATTAGTATATTATAACAATATCAGTCAAAAGGTACGTTATCAACTTGAACCCAAAGGCTTTTGTAAACAGTGAAACCTGTTGTACATAGATGAAGTGTTTTGTATTTTGGTAAGGTGACACAAGAGACTACCTCGCGAGCCAAGCTGCCTTGTATAAATTATCTTACTGACCTTGATGTTAAGCCCAGCCAGTAGGGGAACCTGTTCAGCTTTCTTATGGTGCACTTTAAAGACAGTTTAATCTGCGTAAATAGGAATTAAGCCACACCACAAGGAAAACAAGACTTTTCTTTCCAACATTTATGAGGTTGAGTGCCCTTCAAAGAGCTTTACCTGCTTCATAAACAGACATAATCCACACTTAGAGTCAATTATGACCAAATCAATGGAGAGTCACAATGCACGGCGCATCTTACGAAGCAGAAATAGAGGCCAATTCACTCTTCGTCTTCATTAGTGGTCAGCATTTGGAATGAGAAAAAAGAGCGTAACACAACCAGAGTGTATCTGTGTGGTTTATAGAGAAAAAATGTTATCCCCTTGTGATCGATAAAGCAGCGACAAATGAGCAATGAACAGAAACGACCGTATTTAAATTATCATTACGCGCCATTCATTGTCAGCCAAAAATGACTGCCAGTCAGAGTATCAGCACTGCAGACCAAGACTAATGCTTTGGTCATCACAAACCACACAAGCAGAACAATAATCAAGCAACATTGACTCGCTGTTGTTCTGTTGTTAGAACAAAAAAAGCAATTGCAAAACATTGTTTGCCTCGGCTAGCGAAAGTTTGATTTTTATGTTAGGATTCTGCCAAAGTAAGGGACCCAGATGCAACAACATGAATTACATGTGGTGAACCTACCATCAAAACAATTAAAGGAAGTGCAACTTGAGATTTTAAACACCCTAAACAATTTTTGAGAATGTGAGAGACCATACCCATCACGAGGGAAAAAAACTGATGTGTGTTTATATTGCTCTTTGAGTTGTGTGGTCTACTCGAGATGACCAACACAGCACAGCCACATGCATCATGAAATGTCCACCAAAAATTGTGACTCTGTTGACAAATCAGGAGTCTGTTGTACTACGCAGGCTGATCTGTGAGTGCCAGCATCACGTCGCAGGAATCCAGACTGATGGGAAATCAAAGAAGAAGTAAATTCTTCATGTCATTTTTAATATGGTGAATGCCTTGGATATGCTATACAAACACGCAAAATAAATCAATTGCTCCTCCATTTCCAAAGTCCGGCAACAGCATACAAAAGCATAACTTTCATTGTAAATTTTGATGGGAAGGGGGTAATCGAGTTCAAAACAGTTGTAGTTATCAGGCTTATATGTTCTCAGGCTTAACTTGACAATAATAAATGCAAGAATAGCTGTCACCACTTTCTATATGTAGCATGCTTCACCACTGCAATAACTTTACAACTTTTTCGAATACTGAAGATAGAAATGGACATAAAATTAAATATAAAAAATATTGATGATCAAAAAATGAGCCCAATACGTAATGCTTGCTTTTTTTTCCCACAAATGTACCACAAAGCTCAAGTTCATCTCCCTGTTAACTTCCCCTGGGGATAATGCAGCTGCAGGATGTCGCTGATATATATCTGACACTAGGCCTGTATTTATCTATCAGCTGACATGAACCAGTGGGCAGTCAATGGCTGTGTAAGGTACAGGGTGGGGGCTGATTAGAGGACACATGAACAAATTGCCATGAATGACAGCTGCCTCTATATCCATCATCAATCATCACCCCTCAACTGGCTCCACCATTGAAAAATCCGGCTTTATTTTCACCAGGCATAACGTGCCGTTCCCGTGTGTGTCTCAGGTGTGATGAGTGTCAGCTTTGCTACCATTTCGGATGTCTGGACCCTCCACTGAAGAAATCCCCCAAGCAGGCGGGATATGGTTGGATCTGCCAAGAATGTGACATATCCTCTTCTCAGGTGAGTGAATGTACTGTGCCTGCTTGAGATAATGGGGAACTCCTTGAGGGGCTAGATGACCTGCTCCCAGCATGTGTTGATGCAAGCTTTTATACATCAAGTCGGACCTCTGTGGTCGAACCCAGTCATTCGTTTGTATTTAGAAACATTTATATCCCGATTCCGAAATAATTCTAAATTCTGAAACTGTCATTAAAAATGTAATGAAAAGTTACCCACAGTATAATAATGACAAACAGAAGCCAAAGTACAAAAATACATTTAAATAACCTTTTTGATGCGATACTTTGCATTCCTATGCAGAAAACGTACGCAAATAGTTTAACCACTGTTTATGAAAGCTTTAAAATAATTGTATAACTCCATCAGTTGATGCATCACTGATGCAAATGCAGTCAGAGCGTGCAGTAGCGAACTACTGCACATCGTACGTCTTCAAGAAAATGCTGAACGCATCTCACTTTGCCTGCGATTCACTGGAAACCAGGATCAGTTTATGGAGTATCCCTCTCCAGCTCAAATGTGAACCTAATGAGGATAAGTGTTACAGAAAAATGGATTGTTGGAGTTCCCAAATTGCGGGTTACCTTCATCTTAGTCATGTTGACTTACCGTATTTTCCGGACTATAAACCGCAACTTTTTTCCTAGATTTTGAGCCATGCGTCTTATAGTCCGGAGCGGCTATTCTGTGGATTTTTCTTCCACCGCTCGGGGTGCTCTAACCGTAATGACAGTACAATTCAATACAATACATTTCCCATTAACTGGATGTAACTGCAGATGGAGGAGTTCAACAGGCGAGGGTGCCATAGACTAGGTTATTGCATTAGGTGCATAAAACAAGACAGGTGCATACGTAGAATGTAGTAGAACAATAGATTGTGGAGTCTGGTGTACATTAGCTGACAAACTGGAGTGGCGGTTGGCAGTGAAATGAAGATAAGTACTGTTTATTTTCTCTTAGTTCTCTTCTGTTTTAATCAGCAACGTTGCTGCAGTGTTAAAAGGCACTGTTAGGAAAGAATCTGGTCAGGTACATAAAATGTTCATTTACAGTTTATAATCGTTCTGTAAATGCAGTAAATATAAACGTTTTCAACATAGATAGGTGCGGCTTATATAAAGGTGCGGCGTATTTAAGGTTTTCCCAAAAAATGTTGAGTGGGTGCGGCTTATAGCCCGGAAAATACGGTATTATTGCTTCAGCAATACTGCACTTCATAACAAGTTCAATTTCCAGTTCCATGATCATCACCATCATCATTACTTTCCTCTTCAGTGGTGGCATCACAAAATAAATAAAAATATTTAGTTACTTCTGAATTCCTACAAAATCCGCTGAAGTGTACAGTACAGTAAGATATACAGTTCTCTACATGATAGCTGCACGATATGCACAACTTTTCAGTCATTTTGGATGACTTTACCGTCAATGATTTTTTGACCGCATTCCCTACTTTGTTCAAATATAGTTGTATTTTGCAGAACTTTAACATCTAAGACAAGTCAAATTTGACTCTCTGGCTTATTTTAAAATGCTATGTGCTATTCGCGTCGCGTCCCCTCTTTCCACAGTGGAAATATCCCATTAAATGCAACTCTCCACCTTTTGATATGTTTGAATCAAATGGAATAACCTCCCGGCTTTGGCTCACTTTATACACTGCGCCTCCAAAACATAAAACATGCGATATAGGTAATTGATTAGCATAAGGAATTTCTCTACTTCTTGAGCCAGATCTTTATTTTTTAAGCCTGCATAAAGATTTATGTGACATATGTGTTGCATGCCTACTTTTGAATAGTGACAATTGATGTGGTATTCTGGATTATTTTTGCTGTCCAAAAGAATCAATTCATCACATAAAGTAGAGATAGGCAACAAAAAGACGGCAAGGCTCATACATCATTGCTAATATTGCAAAGTCTGTATTTTTAGAGTCT
>NC_141234.1:13400000-13447500 GCF_054856515.1 Filicampus tigris
TTACTCGGCATGTTTCTTTCTGAGAAAGCAGTTGTACGGCACGATATTAGGACCCATTAGCTGACCAAAAACATACCTAATGTAAAATATACGAATACAACAGCAAACTTCCCTGCATCAAACGAAAAAATAACCATCAATGTCTGGTTATAAATGATTACCGGCACATAGACGGGTGAAAATCCACTCCCACCTATGATTAATCTGTCTTGTATTTAAATTTCCTGTTTGTCGGCTGCAAAATGGGCGTCTGTCATAGGCGGATAGACGGACCGGTTGGTCGGCTAGGCGGAATGCCCGGCTCTGTGTGTGTGTGTATGGGGCTGCGTGCGTGCGTGTGGGTGTGTAGATGCGTGTGTGTCTGTATAGATAGATAGATAGTGCCATCACGAGAGGCAAGCCAGGAGGAGGAGGCTACTCGGGTCAACTGTCAACAAAATCACAATTTATTTTCTTTCACATGTTATTCAGTTGAAAAAAAGAACAAAAGTTCACCAAGGTGTCAAAACAGGCTTTTAAAATCAATAACGGTTCCAACTAAAGTCTGTTCTCAGAATTCAAAAACAGCTTCCCTCCACCTTGAGTGGTTTCACATTTGTTCTCTCCAGGTCCTTTTCCGCGCTCACCTCATCTCTGCGTCTTCGTCCTGTTTTCTTTCCACCCAGCCATGCCGGCTTTAATCAAGTGGCTTAAGCAGCCACACCTGTTGGGGTTGTGAGGCATGCTGGGAAAATGTACCTGGCCATAAAATGGAGAGAAAGCACTGTAGCAAGTGCTACAGATAATCTTCAATGATTACATTTATTAACATTTTGTTTGTTTTTAAAGTTGCAATCATAACATACTAAATGATTGGTGACTTTAAAGCATTTTTATTTTGTGAGTGTAGTATTTTGCTGAAATGAAACAGAAATGTTTTGCCTAGGTTGATAAACACGCGTGTTTATCGCACGCTGGTACATGAACGCTGTGGTAGAAAAACACAAGAAAAGCACATTTGGTTTACACTCTATAGCCATCCAGCCTCTGTGTTATTGTGGAAGTTTATTTTGTTCTCTTTTCATTTGGAATGAATTTACAGAGTGCTCCAGTGACGCTCTGTTAGGTTGTTCGTTTACAGTAACTGTAAGGAGATTATTTTGGGGTAAAACACAGCTATTTCAGGAATAGTATTTATTACTTTAGGTGGACAATGCACCTGGCGACTTATAGAGAGACTTATTTGAGGACACATTGTAGTTTAGTTTTTCTTGTGTCGTATGCTTGGAAAACGTTGTTTTTTCCACCTAATACGCTGACTTTTACTCATGACGTTTGAGGTGCTGAAGGCATGATAACCCCATCAATGGTGGTTGTCTTTTAGACATGACCGAAGTTTAACCACAGTTTAATGTGAATTTAAAGGCAAGCAAGAACAGCTCAACTAGCCCTCTGGGACAATAGAACATGGTCAAGGGTGTCCAGGCACATCGCTGATGATGAAGAAAAAATCAATGGCTAGAAGTCACTTCAATCACTTTAACTAGACGCTACGGACACCCACTCGCCTCTCAGGAGCCAATTTGTGGAGTAAACAGTAGTGTCTGATTACTGTTTGAGTCCCAGCTGCCTGAGGGTCAATTTCTTTGGGCCTCGCTCATGTCTAATAACCCTCTTAACAGAACTGTACATACAGATTGTTGATCTCGACAGTATTTTACTTTTAAACAGAGCATCACATGTTGTATAACACAGCATTTTTAGACACTCTAGTTTTATTTGGGATGCTTACGTTATTTTAGTTTGCACACAGAAATGCAAATATTCCAAAAAATAAAAAAATACCAGGGTCAAAATTATTAGCCCCCCTGATCCTAATAGTCGATTGAATATCCTTTTTGCTGGATAACAGACTGCAGTCATTTGTTGTAGTTTTCAACAAGTCCCTCACACTCCTTTTGAGGAATCCCAGCCCACATTCTTATGTGACAAATTTCTCAAGTTCCACCAGATTTAATGGCCTTCTGGTATAGACGTTCTTCTTTAGGTCGCTCTGCATACTTTCAATGAGATTTAAGTCAGGCCTTTGTACAGGCCACTCAATTATATTCACGTTGGTCTTCTGGAGATAGTTCTTCACCAACAAATGTGTATGTTTTGGATCATTCTCATGCCGGAAGATAAAACGATGACCCAGACCCAGTTTTACTGCTGACTGTTTCAGGTTTTTGTTCAAAATCTCCACATGCCATCCATCCATAATAAATAAATCATTCGTAACGGGCCACCAACTTTTCCGAGTATAGGTACAGTATGTGCAAAAAAGTTCCACGAGTGGGCCACACGGAGAACCCAGGCTCTTAAGACTTTCTTTGTTCATGATTCCTTCCACCTTTTCCAGTTCCAGATGCATTGAAGCATCCCCACAGCATAAGGCTGCCACCAATTTGTTTCGCTCTTGGGACTGTGTTCTTTGGGTTATATGCCTCTCCCTTTTTTCTCTAAACATAATCAAATCTCTATGGCCAAAGAGATCTAGTTTAGTCTCATCAAACCATAGGACACACCTCCAGTATGAATCATCTTTCTCCAGGTTGTCCTGAGCATACTGAAGTGGCCAAATCATTCACCAGTGTTTTGGCATTTGTTCAAAGGTCTTTAGACAGCATCTATCGCTAGTTTTCTTTCCAGGGTCTTTGAAATATTTCGCTTCCTACCTCTGCCAGGCTTGTTCTGTACTGTGTGGCTGTCTTTGAATCTCTGGATTATACTTCTTTATACATTCTACATTAGTAGTCTAACGGACACTGTTACAGACTATATAAAATTCTGCATGGAGAACACCATACTCACTAGGACAGTAAGGTGTTTCTCCAACAACAAACTCTGGATCACACCTGACATTAAAGTTCTCCTGAAGGAGAAGAAGAGGGTTTTGCGTCGGGGAACAAGAAGGAGAGGAAGATTGTGCAGCGCCAACTGAGGAGGAGGGGAGAAAAATCCCTACAGGAAGAGGATGGAGGAGCAGCTGCAGCTGAATAATGCCAGGGGAGTCTGGAGGGGCCTGAAGACCATCTCAGGCCACGGACAACCTAAGACCCGGGCTGGGGGGGACCTGCAGTGGGCAAATGAGCTGAACCTCTTTTTCAATAGGTTCGATCAAATGCCTGCCCCCACTCAGTCTCTCCTGCTGCAGCCTCCACCTACTCCCCCTGCTGTGAGTGTCACCCTCTCCCCTCTTTTCTCCACAGTCTCCAGCTCCCAGCTACACTAGACAGCCACCACTCCGTCCTGCCCTGCCTTGGCCTTCACAACATCTCAGGTGAAGAACCAGCTGAAGAAGATGAAGGCGAGGAAGGCAGCGGGTCCAAATAGCATCAGCCCCCAGCTCCTCAAATCCTGCGCAGACCAGCTGTGTGGAATTGTCCAGCATATGTTCAACCTGAGCCTGAAGCTGGGCAGAGTCCCTCCAGCTGTGCCAAAGACCCCCCACCCGTGGCGCTGACGTCTCACCTGATGAAGACCCTGGAGGGACTGGTCCTTGCCCACCTGCGCCCCCTGGTGAGCTCCTCAATGGACCCACTCCAGTTCGCATATCAGCCTGGCATCAGTGTGGATGATATCATCTACCTCCTCCACACTTCACTCTCCCACCTGGAGAAGGCGGGGAGCACTGTGAGGATCATGTTCTTTGATTTCTCCAGTGCTTTCAACACCATCCAGCCCACCCTATTGGGAGACAAGCTGGAGCGGGCGGGAGTGGCCCACCACCTCACCACATGGATCCAGGACTACCTCACAAACTGGCCACAGTATGTGAGGATACAGGACTGTGTGTCTAACATGCTCCTCTGCAGCACGGGGACGCCGCAGGGAACTGTCTTGGCTCCCTTCCTGTTCACCCTCTACACTTCGGACTTCAACTACAACACCCCTACCTGTCACCTGCAGAAGTTCTCTGACGACTCTGCGATTGTCGGCCTCTTCACGGACAGAGACGACCGGGAGTACAGAGAATTTACTCAGGGTTTTGTGGACTGGTGCCAGCAGAACGGCCTCCTGATCAATGCGGGGAAATCCAAAGAGATGGTGGTGGATTTCTGTAGGCGCCAACACTCTGCACCTGCACCAGTGAATATCCAGGGAACAGATGTTGAGAGAGTCTCAACTTACAAGTACCTTGGTGTTCATCTGAACAATAAACTGGACTGGAGCGACAACACAGACGCTCTCTATAGGAAGGGTCAGAGCCGACTCTTCCTACTCAGGAGACTGAGGTCTTTTAGGGTTCAGGGAACACTCCTCAGGAACTTTTATGACTCGGTGGTTGCATCGGTCATTTTCCAGGGAGTGGTCTCCTGGGCAGGCGGCGTCTCATCCCAGGACAAGAAGAGGCTGGACAAACTGGTCAAGAGGGCCATCTCTGTCCTGGACTGCTCCCTGGACTCGGTGAACTCAGTGGGGGACAGGAGGATGATGGCCAAGCTGTCATCAATGCTGGACAACCCGGCCCACCCCCTCCAGGGCACTCTAACAGCACTTCACAGCTCCTTCAGTGACAGACTGTTACACCCTCGTTGTGCAAAGGAGAGATTCCGCCGCTCCTTCTTGCCTGCTGCTGTCAGACTGTTTAACAAGAACATTGGGTAGTCTCTATAATCTGGCGGACATTAGTGCAATTGTGCAGTCCTGCACCTGATCTTATATTGTGCAATACTCAACATTCCCCACTACTGTATTTTTACTCTTATTCAATGCTGTTCCTTATATTTCACTGCAGCACTGCAGCACTGTCACTTGAAAGTATTTTTTCCCCTCTGTACTATGTACAGGCTAAATAAGTGTTTCTTCATACTTTATATGTAGATGTATGTTGGTGTGTATATACATGTGTACATACACATGGTTACTGCATATATTTACATTGTTTTTTTATTCAGAATGTTAACTGTTAATGTTATACATTAACGGCTACATTATGCCGCCGTCTCTGTGTGACCTATATCTTTGCTGCTGTAACGATGAAAATTTCCCCATTGTGGGATCAATAAAGGCCTTCTTATCTTATCTTAAATCAGATGATTCACCTGATCACCTTTTAGCACATCAGCTGTGAAGTTAAGGCACATTTGTGCAATGACTAAATAAATAGTCATTTCTTAAAGGGGGTAATAATAATGTCTTTGATCATTTTTTTTCTTAAATAATTCTGTTTTGGTGTACAATTATAAATATTTTGTGCCTTCTAACGAAAAGTTGTATGTTCACAAATGCTATGTTGAAAATTCCCTGCTCTGTTAAAAATGTACTAATAAAATGTATATATATATATATATATATATATATATATATATACATGGCCTTCAGTGGGGATTTAACTGACCTAATGCACCATTTAATAACACCATGTCACAAAATAATGTGAAAAAAAAAGATGATTATTTATGGCATTAAAGAAAAAGAGACAGACATTTCACGTATTTGAGGATGAATGCCATTAGTACTAGTAGTAGTAGCAAAAAATATATCAATAAATACATCACCTCCAAACAACCCCAAACCTCCTCTACGCTACAATTTAACAGTTCACAATCAATATTTTTCAATAATAAAACTTCGACTACAGGATCGCACATCACACTCACCAAAGATGCTGATGCAAACAAATTAAATTTGAATTTCTCCCGAGGCCTATATGCTCGATAAAATCACCCTAATCTACTACAGGTCTTGTCATATTTTGAGATTCCTTTACAGTGTACATTTATTGGAGCAGGTGTGCTGTTTTGTGGTAATGTAAGTCCAAACATCATTATAGCTGGTCTTTGTTGCCACCTAGGGTTCATTCTGATTCAGTCTCTCAATCTCTCTGTGCATCACATGACAGTAGATACAGGTTGCGTCTGACCAATAAAAACCCCAATACAAATGAACGATGTGGCATTTCACAATCATATAAAATGTATGTTAGCGCCAGAAGGCTTGCCAACCGATGCAAAGCAACCTGAGAACCCTCAATCCCCTTCGGCTCCCCTTTCCTACAACCACTTCTCTTGCTCTCCCTTCTCTCCTCTCTCCAAAGGGAACCGATGGCAATGTTGCACAATACCCCACAGATATTGTCTGCTTCTGGATTGTCATTGAAGAGATACAGTGCTGTGCAGAAGTTTTGGGCCACCACACGCATTTTTTCAATTTATTTTGCATGAATTATTTTAAAATTGTAAAACCTGTCTGGACATGGCAGTTTTTTTGGGACCTACAAAAAGTCTCCGGATTTTCTGCTCATCCTGTATTTCATTACCTCAGGTGGAGTTTATTTTTCCGCTGCTCTGTCACTTAAGTCTTACCTTCCTGCGCAGTCTCATGCCTCTATTATTGGTGCACAAGTATTTTCAGCAAATAGTTATCCAGAGTAATTATAGAGTGCCCATTAAAAAAAATTGGTGAGTGTGTGTTATATGAACTACTTACTCCTGGTACCTCACCATCTCTCTTACGATAAAAGCACATTTAAATTGAATACTCATTATCTATTTTCTAAATCCCCAAATTCTTCTTTTTTCAGATCCTCAATGATTTCTTTGCCATGAGGTAGCGCGTTGAACTTCCGGTGACCCGTATAGGAGAGTGTGAGAGCAATAACACCATATTTAACACACCCTCTCCCCATTCTGAGACATTGTAACACTAACATGAGGCCGAGGAGGGAAAATGGCTCTTGGTCCCATTTTAGACATTTTCAGTTAAGGGTGTACTTATTTTTTACCTACCTTTACTCAAAGGTATATATTCTTCCTAATCTATGAAAAACAAGTTATATTAATAGAGCTCAATCGCAACTTTCTTGTTCGACTGTTCTTATCTCATTGTAAATGTGTACTTTAGGCATGAATGACACCACATTGCCCCTAAGAGGCCACCGGGCGCACAGCGGGAATAGCCAGTATTTATTTAATTTTATTGATTCCTATTAGTCTAGTATATTATTTTTTTCAGTTTTCTTTTTAGTTATATTTAAAATTGAGGTTTCAAGCATTCAAGGATGTTTTTATTGTTGTACCACACACAATTCCACCTGATATGGTACAAAATACGATACCCGAGGTCCCTGGTTACCTCAGTCTGTCCCAAAACAGAACAACAAAACAAGAAAATATAAATATGATAAAGAGATGAGAGAGATGCTTATTCATGGTTTGAATGTGTGCAACGATGCAGCAAAGGTGTGGCTGCAGCAGAATGAAAATGCAAGAGGCCTGAAATTCACATGATATTTACAAGTTCATTTTGTACTTGACAAAACATACATTGTGTGTGTGTTTATATATATATATATATATATATATATATATATATATATATATCGCTGGCAGGCCAAAACCTTTTACCTCCAAAAGAGTCACTTTTCAGGAGACCCCATAGAGTTTGTTTATCCATTAGCAATGCATCGTGTAAGAGAGCAAGCCATTTGCAACACTTTAGATTGGTCAACAATGTGTAAAAATGACACCCATGCATGCATGTGGACTGACCAATTGTATACATTTTTGGTACATATCTCAGGTATGTTTGCGTGTCTATATATTAAATTTAATAGTCTGATATATTCTCTCTTTCTCTCATATATATATATATATATATATATATATATATATATGTGTATATATATATATATATATACGTATATATATATATATATGTATATATATATATATATACGTATATATATATATATATATATATATACGTATATATATATATATATATATATATATATATATATATACATACATACATATATATATATATATATACGTATATATATATATATATATATATATATATATATATATATACATACATACATACATACATATATATATATATATATATATATATATATATATATATATATATATATATATATATATATATATATATACATACATATATATATTAGGGGTGTAACGGTACGCTAAATCACATTTCGGTTCGGTTTTTGGGAATCTTCGGTTCGGTATATTTTCGGTACAAAAAAACAGATGTTTTTTAAAAAAATATATGTTTATTTCGAAAAGATGACAAGTAAATGGTAAATTTTTAGAAAAAATAAATGAAAGCAAACCATTTGGGTGATATTCTAAGAAATTACACCAGAATAAAAAATACACTAACTATAAAGATCTTAATGTAGTAAATTATTAAAACACTGAAATCTTTAAACACACAACAGCAAACGCCTATGACACAGCTAAGTATTCAAGTTAAAAGCCAAGTTGTCATTACAGGACATGTATACGCTTTTTGTGATTAAAAAAAAAAAATACATACAATAACAGTTACAATTATTGCTAACTATTTTAAAACTTTTTATGATTACATTTTTGTTTAAAGTCTTTATGAAATGGTATACACTTTTTAGGCATTGAAATCTTTGAATGTTCAACAGCATATTGTAACGAATTGGGTTATCTGTGTTGTGGTCGGATTTGTGTGTTGCTGAGTTGTGATGTTTCCGAGGTTCATGAATGCATCGTACGGCAAAAGCGAGTGGAGAAAGAAGAGCGCGAGCAGTTGTACTTGGATTAATAAAAACGTGATAAATAAACTACGTCTGACGGCGTGTTCCTGGAAGACGCTACAATATGATAAATCTCGCTATTTAATGACGTTTATATATACATATGTATATATAAAGAGAGAGAGAAAGAGAAAATTTATTAGACTATCCAATTTAAAGAGACGGTGGGGCCGGGGATGGCCATGTTTCACTAACAAGTTCATTTTATATATTTTTTGATCAGGAAAATGAAAAGAGTTGTCATTTTCGATTTTATCAATACATTTCGGAGAAATTAGGACATAAGTGACTCCATGAATAACGCCCCTTGTTAATGAGCAGAATGCCGCGCCCACTAGCGTTCTATCCATGTTCGGCCGGAGTCACAGGAGTAACCGATTCCAAACTCTCCATTGGAAATCATTGTACTTTCATTGCTTATAACATCCAAAAACGGCGATCGATTGGCACCAAAATTTATGAATACATATCTACTTATGCCCACTTCAACATATCAAATGGATTAACCTCTCCGTGGCTGATTTATATGAGAATGAGGAAATGCTGCAAGCCGCCGTCTCTGTCCCTCAAGTTTAGCGTCGCTAAATGTCCGAAATATAACCAGTCGGGGTTCGTGTGCACATTTATGCTCTTGTCCGTTTCAGCTTGTGAAAGTGGGGAAGCGATATTTTGGATTTTGTGGGGGTGATCATGATGAGATCAAGTTTTATGTTAATAGATCCAAACTATTGTGCAGAACACTTTTATACTTTCACAGGTTGAAGTGGACAAGAGTAGTAATGTGTATTTGCATTTTGGTGGCGATCGGTCATCGTTTTAGACAACAGAAATGACAAAGCGAGCAATATCACCATGCTTGGCTCCCTCCCGTGACGTAGACAGCTGAGACAGAAAACATAACATAAGCCACTCCCCAAAAAGCGGCGGGGCAATTTGTCGTAAACCTAATCACAAAAAAAGCCCTTAAATCACGACAGTCTTTTGAGGTGGTCATTTTAGTACTTATGTCATTTTTACATGAAAACCTATTATATAAGTGCCAATGTTAAGCTCACCCAAGTGTCCCTTTAATATATAGACACACATACATACCTGAATACATGGAACATTTAAAAAAGTTAAAATGAGGCTTTATACCCCACACACACATGCCCACACACGTGCATGAATTAGTAGTGATATCGAAAAGGTTTACCTGCATTTGTGGATGTGCAATCATGCATGTACACGTGTCTGCATATAAATTTGGTCACTAGCTCAGGAGCGGTGGTGAGACGTCCTACTCCACTCCCATCCAGGCCACACCCAGGCTACAACTAACTTAAAGTGGCAGCCTTAAATCAGTACTTAAAAAGAATTTAACCCAAAAGAGACAAAGAAAATAGAATAAAGTTTAATGAAAGGAAATTAAAATTCATTTGGCTGAAACATTTCTGGATAAAACTTTACGAACAGATGGGAATTTAAATAAATAGCTACATTAATAAAAGAAATTATTCAATTAAAAGGTGTCTCAGATAGGGGGGAAAAATTAATTACCGGTAGTGTTGCTTTGATAAATGGGTGAGTTACATCCCTCCCCAAACAACCTGACTGATGAGTCAGCTCACATTTGCACTTTAGTGCGGACATACTATTCATTTTTGCCATCCCACCGATCATTTGAATTTCTTGCTGTACCGCCAGTCTGTGTTGGCTTATGCTCAAATCTAACTATAAAAGGGAAATAAAAGGGAGATGAAAGGGAAATGCTAAAATGGAAGACGGTGCTCTCAACATGTTTAATTTGTGTCGAGACCACAGAGAAGATGAAAATAGATGACTTGCCCGTGTCTGTCCATGCTGTGGTCATAAAACGTAGAATTAATTCGTCAAATGAGTACATGCGACAGTGAGTGTTTTGTGTGGATTTCTTTAATCTTCTCTAATTTGTCTAAATTTACCAGCATGTGATATTAAATAATACTTCACATATGTACCCCTTTTGCTGCAGTAAAAAGTTAATATTTTGTCCATAATTAATTTGGTAACTTAACTATTTTTCATGTACATTTAATAACTTAAAAAACAATTTAAAAAATAGACGCAAGACAACCGTCACGTGTGTCAACTTTGGACTAGACTGCACAATGAAATACACATTAAGCACACAGCTACGCTACATCGATAGCTTTAATCCTGAAGAAGAATGAAGCCAAATCTTTTCCAGCTAATACTATGAAATAAGGCCACATAGTGAGATTCCACTTTTGATGTGAATAATGCAGTGCCGGATGGTGTTTTGATGGCACAAAATACACTTTGGAGAACGAGTGGGACCAGGAAGTACAGCAGACTGTACCATGTCTGCATTGACATGGACAATGTTGTCATTAATGTATCCTCCTATTTAACGTGCATGATTTAGTCCGGCGGTTTAATTTACGAGCGCGGACTCCGCTCGTATTATGGACATCATGCCCATAACGCCGCCGCCTGCGCCGGTAATGGCAGAAGGTTTTAGAGAAAGCAGGTCCTCCCTCGAGCAGTTAAGATCATCTCCCACTTCTTGCTCGTTAAAAATATTCGTCACCGCGTTTGTTTGTAATGTCACCTGAGTGGCATGCCTCATCTCCAACTCTAAATCAATTCGTGTCGTGGAAATATTCACTGCACACACGCAACGTGCCTGCCCGCTGTTGACAAATTTTGCCTAAGTACACTTTTTGTCAAAATTGGGGAATAGCATGCCAGTTTGCGCCTTCCTTGTTTGCTGTTTCTGGTTGACCACTTGCACATTTTGTTATGCGTTATGGTATTGTTTTTCTTCCTGTCTCCAATGTGTGTCTATTGTCTAGCAGTAAATTTCACACGTTAAGTCTCGTTGAACCCAATACGGATGAAGCATCTTTATTCCGCTTTTAATCCGAATAAATGTGTCCATGTAAACGTAGCCATCTTCTAGTATTGAATGGCAACCAGCAAAGCACCACTCTGAGTTTATGAGATAGTTTGCATTCACCGCCTATTCCTCTCTTCTTGTTTCCCATTTATAATCTGACTGGCCCACAGATAAAAAAAAAAAAATGACACGACAGGTAATTGGAAAAATTGGCAGACTTGTCAGAGAGATTTGGTGGATAGCACTCCTGTCTACGATGACAAAGTTCATGAGGTGTCACGCCACAGCTAAATGTATATCAAACGTATGGAAGTGTGCTGGAAAGTAAGCAGTAAAATTCAGGTTACGTGGCAGATTTTTCCACCGCTGGAGACTACATACTAAACCTGCCGTATAATCTGTTGAAGGTTCTTCATAGCAAAGATATATATTCAAGTCTTTGTATTAACCCTAACCTTCATATACTATCATACACTTTTAAGACTTTCAAACTACTCATCTGTACCCTCAGTTTACTAATTTGTTCCCTCAATTTACTAATCCATACCCTCAATTTAGTCATCTCTAACTCTTTTGAGTAATCTAGGTCCTTGGTTGATTAATCTATTCCCTCACTTTAGTAATCTGTACCTCCAGTTTAATCATCTGTACCCTCAGTTTAGTCATCTTTATCCTCGATTTAGCACCAGAGAGAGATGAAAAAGAAAGGCAGCATGACCATGATCATGTTGAATTAATACATCCCAGCCGTTGCTTTCTGTAACAACCTATTCCGAACACTCGAGTTTGGTCCGTGTGCTATCCTCAAGAATCAGTTTTGTATTTGTTTTTGTGATTCACTTTATTTACAATTTAGCACAGAGAGCTATTAAAAAGTATCCATTCAACAAATCACGCTACCTTTCTTCTTTGTACGTTTTTTGTACGTTCATTTTTTCACATTTTCGGTCACTAGTTCCAACACTCATTTGATGAATTCTGTCAACTACAAATGTCTCTTTGCTGTGCTGTATTTATTCATTACTATCAAGTTTAACAATTCTTGCAGTGTTTGTTCATTGATCATCTTATGATTTACCTTTTATGCATATTTTGTATACAGCATTTTCCACTTCAAGTTCGGAAAAAAATGTATTGACATCATATATATTATCGTGTTCTGTGTTCCAAAACTTTTCTGTTGATAGGAACAATTTAAAAATAGGCTAAAGTTTGCGAACCTTTAAGGGCCATCTCGCAACTTTTTTATGAAACCTCTGCGCATAATATCTGTCAAATGGATGGCTTTTCTGGGGGGGGAATGGTTGTGGGTTATGCAAATTAGGGCACACGCTGTCATTCAGGATGAATTCTGTTTCATCAAAATATGAACACTGTTGCAAAGAAAATGAGCCGTTGCTCATGTGTCTTGAATCCAACGGTGATATGGCGTATATGCTCAACTTGTGCTTGGAGTACGAACAATCCTACGCATTCATTAGTAAATGAAGGCCAGCGACTCCCAAGTGTTTACTAACAAAAATTCTCTTTTCTTTATTTCCATAAACAACTGTAGCTCAGTTTTAGGGCCTCTTTGTGTAAAAAGTTACATGAAAACGTTCATGATTTGCAGGGCAGGGCTATTTCCCACTTTAAATGATTTTTTAAAAATAATTTTAATCCAAACTCTGATCGAATTAAAGAAATTTGGTCCGTGTAAACATAGCCATTGTGGCCAGATGAGGTGGCTTTCTTTGGTACCGGTACTAATCAAGAGGTTTTTCCATAGTCATTTGTGGTGCAACAGATTATCTCGCATCACGGTTCGGGCCGCGGATTGGTTGGTGAAAAAAAAAAAAGATAAGATGAGAGCCTCACTGTTGAAGGGGCTGTAACTTGTTATCACCGGCTGCTGCTTCTGTTGCACTTGGTGGAGTATACACAGTGATTATGATTGTAGAAGGGACTTCACTAGGCAGATAAAATGGACGCTCTTTCACGGTGATATGGCCCGGTTTGCTCCATCTTTAATTCACCAAAATTGCGTTCCCGCCTCCTTTCATTTTACTGCTCAGGGGAAAGTCTCTACGTAGTCTCACTGTCCTGAAACCCGGTAGAGACGTGCTGTCATCGGTTTCTGTCAGGTCTCCTTCAAGCATAAGACGCTTCACTCGCAGTACGCTGCGTTCCCATCAGTGTGCCTAGCTCATCCATTTTATTTGCCAACAAGTACTCGTTCCACATGACGATAGCCAGAACGGAGGGCTTTCGTCTCCTCTTCCTTGCCTGCACTTTCGCCCCGGCTTTGCCACCACTTCAATGCGTTTGCCTCCTTCAAAGCTCCGTGTGGGTCCCCGGGGGTGAAAGATGATTGGTATGTTTGATAAACGTATGTATAGTATGGCATCTTCACTTCTAATGGAGTTAAAACTGCCTTTAATGATAGCATTGTGTTATGTGTTTCCAGGAGGAAGAAAGGGAGCGGCTGGCGGACGAGTGCTCCGTTAAAGAGGAGATATCTGAGCAAGAAATTCCCAATTGAAGATAAACCGAATGACGCAAGACACCACTGAATGAATTCCCATTTTAATCATTTATTTGCTAGCAACCAAGCACAGCATCTTTTAACTATCCCACCAAAGTTTGTAGACGTTAAACAATATCAGTAAACGATATTAGCATCACTCCAGAAGAGTTTCAGAAGTTTCTAATTTAGATCTTTATATAACAGCACATGAAGGCTTCTTCATCTTAGATTACTCTAAGGATGGACGTGCCACAGGTCTCATGAACAGCTTGTGTGTGTGTGTTGCAATCTATTTTCATATGCTAAGGATGATCCTTTGTCACAACGACACAGGCTACAGTATATCTGTCTTGACTAATTGTTCCATACACTGAGTGACCTTTCTTGCCATGTCCAAGCGTCAACCAGGAAGTCCTCTTTCTCTACACTTCACTTTCCTCTGGATATTATTTTCCCTGTAAGCCTATGTAAAGTGAAAATAATTCACTCATGAATTTCACAGAGAATAGTGTTGTTACCAACCCTGCCGCATTTGGCGGATTTAAAAAGTCTGCTGAAACCACACCGAACTCATTGTCAATCAAATACGTGTATGTCTACACACACCTACATGTTTGTGCTGTAAAAAATGTAGCCACTTAAAACCTCAGCTACGTGAAATGTCAGAGCTGGGCAGTCCGTCCCTGGGCCGGACCGGTCGGATACCCATTTTGGGGCGAGGGGTGGGGGTGACAAATGGCTGGACTAAGCATGGCCGGAAGTGGATTTTAATGTGGCCCACTAATCGGCCCTCATGCGTGTGACGTGCTCGGGAGGCGGCCAAATTTCATCTCAGCCTACTCGGAGAAAGGCTTCTTTTTAGGCTTCTTTCAAAACAACTTGTGTGCGGGAGTATATTCAAGCTGCGCGCAGCACTCAAGTATGGCACATCATGCACTTTCCTACTTCCGGAAATTCGCCGTAGCAAAACTGCTGTGTAGTGGTTTGCTGGCATGCTTTTATTTTGAAAGCCGGCAAGTGTGAAGGAAGGGAAGTGTGGAAAATAAGTAACTTGTCGAATGCTTGCAGACTTGTCGTCTGTTGGACCCAAATAATTTATACAATACGACAAAACCAACCCCAGGGCTCGCAATGGAAGTAAGCACACGCAGTTGGGTAAGTACGTGAGTAAGTGGCGCGTTTGAAGCATGTCCACAGCGGGTTTGAATAGTAAGTTAGCCAGCTAATTGTCTTTAAATAAACCTCTTCCGTTAGCATCTCTCCCTCGGAGGGCATCATGCACGTTTTTGTTTTTTTTTGTTTTTTTTTTTTAGGAGGGCGGGGGTCGCAATGGGGCGGGGGCTGACAATGTTTATGAATATGGCCGAGGGGGTCGCGGCCGGAAGGGTACCCAGATCAAGGGTGGAGGGTCGCGGCCGGACGGTCAAAAAAGGGTCAAGTGCACAGCTCTGACAACAGCGCTGATTTGCTGGTCCAATTTAAGATCACTGTCCATTTTAAAACCCAGGTTTGAGACTGTTGGCTTTAGATATGAAGCCAGGGGGCCCAGGTCAAAAAGGTGGGATGTAGACAAGCCACTGGGACCGAACACCATAACTTCTGTTTTCTTTTCATCGAAATGTAATAAATAAATAAATTTAATAAATGACTGATAACACCTAATGTTGAGGCACTTACTTGCTAATGCACGCACACATTGTGGATCGGGCCAATTTGTGGAAGAACTCAAACGTGTTACGTTCCCCTTCATCTGGCGAATAGTGTGGGTCTTAAATATAGGTGGCCAAAACATGCCTAATTCAAATCAAACCACACTAATAAACTAACAACCTGAAGATGCTGGAACTGCACAATGGAAAATGGAAAACAACTTGGGCCTTTTATCAGATTTCCTGCTGTTAGTATCTTGACGTAACATGACGACGACATTGTGGCAATTTTGATCGCGCTTATCGCTGCGGCCTTAATAACCGCTGATGTAAAAGAAGGCGCTCAAGTTCTTATGTAGTGGGGCAATGGGACTCATGCATGAGCCAAATTGCATCCCAACAGTTTTAGCTTCTCCCATAAAATCAGGAAAACTGAAATGGTCTAAAACGGTTTGAGGCTATGTACTTTCACAATTTGGTACTACATTGTTCTCAGTCTTTGCACATTTTTTCAGCGATCATCAAACATGTTTAATGTATTTAAAAACACATCTCTGAATTCACTTTACAGGGTCTTTAAAATTTTTATATTTTAGTCATTATTTCAAATATCTACACATATTTGCTTTTCTCATTCAGTAATACGTTATACACAACCCTATATTTTGTCATTTGATATGTAATAAAATGTTGCATGTTCCAAAAAATGACTCCTTAGAAGTTGTTTGCTTCTAAAGATATGCCCTTATTCAACACTATACTGTTTGACTGTCGTTGAATCAATAGCTGATCTTCTCGACCATCTGGTTCTACTTTCTTCTCGAAGCAAATAGTCAGGATATGGAAAAATAAATAAATAAATAAATAAAAAATAAAAATAAAATAAAAAAAAAAATATATATATATATATATATATATATATATATAGTCGCTGTCATGTTAAAAACACTTATCACTTAATTCTCTTATAACAATATAATAATCCTTTTAACACTTAACACTTACACATTTTTTTTCATTTTATTATTTTTACATGTATCATGTTTCCGCGTTACAGACATCACATTAAAGTGCAAATTTAAAAAGTTTCCAAAATTGGAGATAAGGACTGTGACGATATATTAAGTCACAGGGCGTCCATATATCAAATCGCTCAATGTGCGGTGGCAAGTGGCCAACTATCTAACCTTATCTCTCCGTAACCTCTCTTTATTAACTTTCAGTAGTCCCTGGTTACATGGGTGTTTCCAACCTAAGGGGCGGGGAACTTATGCAAGCCATTGGCAACACTTGGATTTGTTTCTCTATGTGAGTTAAAGATTACTGTGTCCAAGCGTCATAATTACGGCAAAGCATGACATTGCAAAGACATTCAGTCACATCCACAACCTTCTAAACCTTATCAGATGGTGTCTACAAGTCTGCTATTGATAGATATGAAAGCAGAAGCAATTTCTTCATTGCGAGCACAAACAAGAGCGGAAGCAATATTCTTCTTTGCAGGCAAATATCACATCGTTCTTATATTTAGTTTACAATACACATATATATTGTAAACTAAATCACTCAAACATATGTTCATTTAGCATAATCAGCAAATGTGTGATAACTGTTTTATAATTATTCCTTCACACAGCCACGAGGAGAACATGTGAACCGCACACAGGAGCCCGGATTTGAACCCAGAACCGCTGAATTGTGAGGCAGATGTGCTAACCAATTGGCCAATGTGCCACTGAAAGGACTAAATATATAAGATAAGATAAGATAAGAATGCCTTTATTGATCCCACAGTGGGGAAATTTTCAGTGTTACAGCAGCAAAGATATAGGTCACACAGGGGCGGCGGCATAATGTGGCCATTAATGTATAACATTGACGGCAAACATTCAGGATCAAACCTATGTAAATATACACAGTAACATGTGTATATAGACCTGTATATACACACCAACATACATCTACATAAAAAGTATGAGGAACACTCATTTTGACCTGTACATAGTACAGAGGAAAAATACTCTAAGTAAGTGACAGTGCTGCAGTGCTGTAGTGAAATGTAAGGAATAGTATTGGATAAAAATAAAACTAGACTAACAGTAGTGGGGAATGTTGAGTATTGCAAGGTATTACAGTAGTGGGGAATGTTGGGTATTGCATGATATGAGCTCAGGTGCAGGACTGCACAATTGCACTAATGTCCGCCAGTTTGTAGAGACTACACAATGTTCTTGTTAAAGAGTCTGACAGCAGCAGGCAAGAAGGAACGGCGGAATCTCTCCTTTGCACAGCGAGGGTGTAACAGTCTGTCACTGAAGGAGCTGTGGAGTGCTGTTAGGGTGCCCTGGAGGGGGTGGTCCGGGTTGTCCAGCATTGATGACAGCTTGGCCAACATCCTCCTGTCCCCCACCGAGTCCACAGAGTCCAGGGAGCAGCCCAGGACAGAGCCGGCCCTCCTGACCAGTTTGTCCAGCCGCATCTTGTCCCCGGGCCGAGATTCCGCCTGCCCATGTGACCACTCCCTGGAAGATGACCGATGCAACCACAGAGTCATAAAAGTTCCTGAGGAGTGTCCCCTGAACCCCAAAAGACCTCAGTCTCCTGAGTAGGAAGAGTCTGCTCTGACTCTTCCTATAGAGGGTGTCTGTGTTGTCGCTCCAGTCCAGTTTATTGTTCAGATGAACACCCAGGTACTTGTAAATTGAGACTCTCTCAACATCTGTTCCCCGGATATTCACTGGTGCAGGTGAAGAGTGCTGGCGCCTACCGAAATCCACCACCATTTCTCTGGATTTCCCCGCATTGATCAGGAGGCGGTTCTGCTGGCACCAGTCCACAAAACCCTGAGTAAGTTCTCTGTACTCCCGATCATCTCCGCCTGTGATGAGGCCGACAATCGCAGAGTCGTCAGAGAACTTCTGCAGGTGACAGGTAGGGGTGTTGTAGTTGAAGTCCGAGGTGTAGAGGGTGAACAGGAAGGGAGCCAAGACAGTTCCCTGTGGGGCCCCCGTGCTACAGAGGAGAGCCGTCAGACACACAGTCCTGTGTCCTCACATACTGTGGCCGGTTTTTCGAGGTAGTCCTGGATCCATGTGGTGAGGTGGTGGACCACCCCCGCCCGCTCCAGCTTGTCTCCCAGTAGGGTGGGCTGGATGGTGTTGAAAGCACTGGAGAAATCAAAGAACATGATCCTCACAGTGCTCCCCGCCTTCCCCAGGTGGGAGAGTGAAGTGTGGAGGAGGTAGATGATGGCATCATCCACACTGATGCCAGGCTGATGTGCGAACTGGAGTGGGTCCATTGAGGAGCTCACCAGGGGGCGCAGGTGGGCAAGGACCAGTCTCTCCAGGGTCTTCATCAGGTGAGACGTCAGCGCCACTGGTCTGAAGCTGTTGAGCTCCTTCGGGTGGGGGGTCTTTGGCACCGGGACCAGGCAGGATGTTTTCCATAGCTGGGGGACCCTGCCCAGCTTCAGGCTCAGGTTGAACATGTGCTGGACAATTCCACACAGCTGGTCTGCACAGGATTTGAGGGGCTGGTGGCTGATGCCATCTGGACCCGTTGGCTTCCTCGCCTTCATCTTCTTCAGCTGGTTCTTCACCTGAGATGTTGTGAAGGCCAAGGCTGGGCAGGAGGGAATGGTGGCTATCTGGTGTAGCTGGGAGCTTGAGACTGTGGAGAAAAGAGGGGAGAGGGTGACACTCACAGCAGGGGGAGTAGGTGGAGGCTGCAGCAGGAGAGACTGAGTGGGGGCAGGCATTTGATCGAACCTATTGAAAAAGAGGTTCAGCTCATTTGCCCACTGCAGGTCCACCCCAGTCAGGGTCTTGGGTTGTCCGTGGCCTGAGATGGTCTTCAGGCCCCTCCAGACTCCCCTGGCATTATTCTGCAGCAGCTGCTCCTCCATCCTCTTCCTGTAGGACCTTTTCCCCTCTCTGATCCTCCTCCTCAGCTGGCGCTGCACAGTCTTCCGCTCCTCTATGTTGCCTGACGCAAAAGCCCTCCTCTTCTCCTTCAGGAGAGCTTTTATGTCAGGTGTGATCCAGGGTTTGTTGTTGGAGAAACACCTTACTGTCCTGGTGGGTACGGTGTTCTCCATGCAGAAATTTATATAGTCTGTAACAGTGTCCGTTAGACGACTAATGTCTTCCCCGTGAGCATCGCTGAATACTTCCCACACAGTTGTGCTGAAGCAGTCCTTTAAGGCTTCCTCGGCCTCTCCAGACCATCTCTGAACCGTGCGGGTCACAGCTGGCTGCCTGCGGACCAGAGGTTTGTACACAGACTGGAGAGCCACCAGGTTGTGATGAGCTTTGCCCAGCGGGGGGAGGGGCAGTGATGTGTATGCCTCCTTGGTGTTGGCATAGAAAAGGTCCAGTGTTTTCTTGTCTCTGGTGTGGCAGGTGAAATACTGTGTGAATGAAGGCAGAGAGGAGGAAGGGGAGGCATGATTGAAGTCACCAGAGATGAGTATCAGGGCATTTGGGTGCTGTGTTTGTAGCCTGCTCACTGTTGCAGTCAAGACATCACAGGCTGTGTCGCCGCTGGCAGCTGGTGGGACGTAGACGGTCACCGCGATCACATGACTAAACTCTCACGGGATGTAGAATGGCCTCATGCCAACAGCTAGCAGTTCAGTATCCCTGCTGCAAAGCTGCTCCTTAATCGTGATGTGCCCAGGATTACACCATCTATCGTTCACAAACACAGCCAGCCCTCCTCCTTTCCTCTTTCCACTCTCCAGCGTCCTGTCCGCGCGTATGATTTGGAAGCCGTCCAATTCTACGACCGCGTTCGGCGTTAGCGCTGTTAGCCACGACTCCGTGAATAGCATCAGGCTAGCCTCCCGGAAGTCCCTCTCATGCCGGGTAAGCGCCGCTAGCTTGTCCATCTTGTTGGGGAGAGATCTAACATTCTCCATGATAACAGACGGGAGGACGGGAGGACGGGATGGTATCGTCTCCTCCTTTCCCGGAGTTTGACCCCCGCACGAGATCCCCGTCTCTTCCTCCTCAGCTCACGGGGGATATCGGGTCTGGCCCCGGGAGCCGGCGCAGGGTTAGCACGGAGTGCTAACAGCTGATTCCGGCTGTAACCAATGGGGGCGCGGCTCCGAGCCAAGTTGCCGGACACGATCGCGCAAAAAATAGCCACCAGCAGCAGCAAGAATACCGCAGTTTGGGTGTCCATTGCTACGCAAGTCACGACTATCAACTATATGAAAAAGGTATGAGGTAGAGTAATAGTAAGGAACAAAAACACACGAAAAGGCTCACCGGTGAGCCGGAGCTACTGTAGCGGGCTGCCACTTCCGCGGCGCCGGAACTCTTATATATATGAAATAGTTTGGGTGGTAAAGGTATACCTGTTTTTAGGCAAACTGTCACAGTCCTTATTTTTGGCAGCCTGCTGTTCTGCCTGTAGCCTGTTGGTTGTTACAAGATGTATGAGGGTGCGGTCAGATTCCTCAAAGGAGGAAATGAACAGCCGTCTGCTCCCTTCACTTTGGTGTACAGCAGGTCCATAGTTTGTATTCCCTCTTGCTCAACAGTTCACATGTGTGTAGTGTAGGGATGTAGCGATTCACTCATGCCCCAATTCAATTCGATTTTCAGTTCCCGATTTTCGATTCAATTATATTTTTTAAAAATTGCTACCATGCTTCTCTCTGTGCATTAGTATGGTTCTGCAGCCATCCATAAACGCAATACGCAATGATGCTTGGCGCAAAAGCATCATTTGATCTACACATTCTAAATGTGCTATTCATCCGGAATGAAAAAAAACATTTCAGAACATAATTTTCTAGATGAATTAAATCAACTCGATTTTTTCGATTAATCAAACCGATTTTAAATCGATTTCTGATTAATCCTTACATCCCTAGCCTAGTGGTTAGTAGATGAGAGAGAAGAACTCTCCGCTGACCAGCATGAGGGCAGCAGAATGCTGAAACTGTCATCTTGTCAATTGCGATCACGTCATGGTTGTAGGGTTACCAGGGTTATAATCATTTTTGTGTTTCATTATAGTGAGTTTTTATTTCATTTTGACTGTTTGTTAGTTTTTATTCATGATTGATAGTTGAATATTCATTGAAAGTTGAATGTTCATTGAGTATTCAATTGCAAATCTGAGTATATGTATACTTGGACTCATTTTTTCAGAAATTATCCTCTCTGAAGTTATGTTTTAGAGAACATGTGAGGGATTACATTTCATGAACAATGTTAAGGCCACAAGGTGTAAAGTTACTAAATATGCGCCAATCTTCTAAATGATTGCAGATGTGGATTCCTTGTTGAATACTCTTTTCGACAATACCTGTTTTGTGAAGATTGACCAGGTACTTCTTGAGATGTAAGGGTTCAAAGAAAGGCTGCCACGCCCCTTTTTCCCTAACATTAAAATTTGGTGGTCCGTAGCTCCCAACCCTGCTCCTAAAAATTGAGACTTAATGTTGTGCCATCACTCACGATCAACAAGTACAGCAAGTTTCATTAAAATAAAAATCTGCTTGGTTCAAATGGTTTCTGATTGTTTTGGGGTTATTTGGCATGGAATGACCCTGTGAAGGCACACTGAACATTTCCAGGAACTGTAAGCACGCTCTAGTTTTATTTGCTGTCCTGAATAATAAGTGTGTGTTATGCAGTTGTCGGAATGTAACTGTACATGATGGCACAACGCACCCTTTTGACAAGAGAGTTGTCAGGTAAGTATCATTATTCTTGTTCTGTATATAATCATCAACTGGAGCTTTTTGATATTCAGCCAGTGTAAGTGGGTGTATGGCATAAGTGGGAGACTGGTGGGACACTTTGTCATTAATGTGCCCATCGCTGTTATCATACGCCTAATGACATCACTCTCAGATGGCATGCTTGGAGCTCGACTGTGGGGAGCCTCAAACGACTGCAGAAGCCGACGCTTCCTTCCCATCATCAATTATGTCTTCTCACCCAAAACAGAAGCCTCTAGATAATGTCTTTCATGGTCCAACAATCTTACGGGGCTTGCCTCCTGCCTGGACTTGAAATGGGCAAATTAATAGTCTCGTTGAAACAAATGGTCATTACACCCCTCGATGCCTTAATATCAGAATGCGGGAGTGTCGGCATCCTGGGTCTGACTACTGATGGGAAATAGATCATGGAATCACACTTCAAGGGAAAACTGTTGGATAGGGTTGCGTCGATGGATAATGATATCCCTAAACCACATAAACCCTTCTATGATCAGTATGTATCCTTCGTTTTTGTCATAGTTTGCTATACCCTGTTTTGGGCAGAAATACCATTATTTTATAGTCGCTTGAAGTGCGTAAAGTGATTTCATTCATTTATTCATTTTCTACCATTCATCCTGTTTAGGGTCAAAGGTAATCCCGGCGGTTTCGGTCCAATACATCCTGGACTGGTCACCTGTCAAATGGAAGTCATTTAAAGGGGAAGTTAACCCAAAAATATTTGATATAACATGTTCTCAGCAGGCCCACTAGTTGAAACATGGCATTATAATCAATATTGTGTTTAGCCATCTCATGTCGTCATTTCTGTCGACTGAAAATGACATCACAAATGCTCAGGCCTCAGGTAACCACCAATCACGGCTCAGCTTCAGAAAACAGGTGACTTGTGGTTGATCGTTGCCTGAGCCCTGAGCAACTGTGATGTCATTTTTAATCGACAGAAGTGACAAAATGGCCACCCCGAGAGATGGCTAAAATCGGGTGGATTAACTCTCTAACTCACAAACGCAATATTTATCAGAATGCCTTGTTTCAACTAGTGGACCTGCGAAGCAGATATTCTTGAAAAATATGTTTGGATTGACTAACCCCTTTAAATTCAAATAAATAAGATATTTCCAAATGTTCTAAATACTGTACAGTGAAAGAGAACCGAGTTCTAATATTGTGCAAATTTAGCAATCGGTTTAATCAGCACATTGCTTCTAATGGATAAAATAAAGGGTCATTTTCTTCAAAATATTGTATTTAAACGGGGCTGATATTGTTAAAGTAGTTTTAGGGGAGCGGCACGGTGGGCGACTGGTTATCACGTCCGCCTCACAGTTCAGAGGTCGTGGGTTCGATCCCGGCTCCGGCCTCCTTGTGTGGAGTTTGCATGTTCTCCCCGTGCCTGCGTGGGTTTTCTCCGGGTACTCCGGTGTCCTCCCACATTCCAAAAACATGCATGGTAGGTTAAGCGATGACTCTAAATTGTCCCTAGGTGTGATTGTGAGTGTGTGTGTTTGTTTCTGTATGCCCTGCGATTGGCTGGCAACCAATTCAGGGTGTGCCCAGCCTACTGCTTAAGTAAGAGCAGGGCTCTAGACTGCTCCTAAATGGTGGCATTTTGCCCCTAAAATTTGAGACAATGTAACTACGATTTTCATCTACTCCTGCCTGCGCAACCGGTGAATTTAGCACCACCATTAGCACGTCCACCTCACAGTGCAGAGGTCGTGGGTTCAAATAAGGCCCCGGCCTTTCTGTGCGGAGTTTGCATGTTCTCCCCGTGTCTGCGTGGGTTTTCTCCGGGTACTCCGGTTTTCTCCCACATTCCAAAAACATGCATGGTAAGTTGATTGGACGCTCTAAATTGCCCCTAGGTGTGATTGTGAGTGTGTGTGATTGTTTGTCTCTGTGTGCCCTGTGATTGGCTGGCAACCAATTCGCCCCGCCTACTGCCCATTGGCAGCTGGGATAGGGAACAGCACTCCCCGCGACCCTTGTGAGGATAAGTGGTATAGATAATGGATGGATGGATATATATAGACACACATAAACATTCAAATTAATTTTGAACAGAAGTATTTGTTGTTATTCTTTTGTTGAACGGTCACACCATGTATTAATTTAAAGATTAGCCTTGTCAATATAAAGAAATTGTAATGGATAATACGCTCACTCTAAACCGCTGGAAACAATTTTCCTTGTGGCCAAATGCTGTAGAATACATAGAATTTTTGTCAGTGTTACAAGACAGTGAAAATCAGTTAGGTCTCACAATTTGTAGCATTGAGGTAAAAAAATATATATATATCAACTACATCCATCCATCCATTATCCATGCCGCTTATCCTCACATGGGTCGCGGGCGTGCTGGAGCCCATCCCAGCTGTCTTCGGGCAGTAGGCGGGGGACACCCTGAATTGGTTGCCAGCCAATCGCAGGGCACACAGAGACAAACATCCACACTCACAATCACACTTAGGGGCAATTTAGAGAGTCCAATCAACTTACCCTGCATGTTTTTGGAATGTGGGAGGAAACCGGAGTACCCGGAGGAAACCCACGCAGGCACGGGGAGAACATGCAAACTCCACACAGGGAGGCCGGAGCCGGGATCGAACCCACGACCTCTGAACTGTGAGGCGGACGTGCTCACCAGTCGATCACCGTGCCGCCCTAGAGGTTGACATTTTTTATTTATTAAAATTTTTATTTTATTGTATTTTTTGAGTGATTTACGCCTCTATTTTGGTCACACAAAAGAGTCAAAACACCAAAATCGCAAAGCCCTGAAACATACGTGGGTGATGCTATGGGAGCAGATATGTTTTGTGTTCTCACAGACATTCTTATGTTCCTGAAATTGGACTGTTAATATATATCTAAATAACTGCTGAATATATTAATTAACAATTGTGCATACCAGAATGTCCAAGTTAGTCAAGTTCTGATCTTTTGCTGTCAATGGAGCAGTTCACAGTTGAGTATACACCACTTTAAACGTAATACAGACAGTTACTAAATACACTGATTCTCTGCCAGTGCCACAATACCCAGTCAAGGCCGTTCCCACACCCAGGGTAAAAAAATAAATAATAAAAATGACGGGTTGCACCAGGAAGGGCATTTGACGTAAAATGATTGCAATAATTATAAATTATTCTGACGTGAGTACCTAACAAGACAACACATTATCTGTAGAGAGGCATCATTTTTACTAATTTAATATGTACTAAATGTCTGACTTAAAAAAACATAATGTGAAGTATATTTACATAATAGTTTTTTTTGTTGTTGTTGTGGAGAAAACATTGTAATGGCAAAATGTATGGGTTTGATCATTTACATTACGAAGGACGAACCTCATTCAGAAAACCATGAAAACACCACAATCATGCTTCTGATACCAAAAGGAGAGATATCAGGAAAAGCCTTTCCTTAGCACATGTCAAATTTACACCCACATAAAAAGGTAAATACCCAGATACAAGCTGCTGATTGTCCTTTTCTATTACAGCTTTATGGAATGTAGACATCGTCCACCGTTGGCCCTTCATAGAGAATTGTTTCACCTCTGAAAATGATCAGCCTCTGTACGCTCCCCCTGAAATATCTGAGCTAGTAAAATACTTCATAGTAGGAGTGGATAAGATGATGGGGAATTACAGGTATATGCTTCTCATGTTATCTGGTGCTGATGGCCGAGTTATCGTTTTTGGAAATTCCCAATTCTATTTCACTGTAAAATCCAACAACCCCATCGTAAATGATCCGCCTCAGGACGTTGCAATTGCAGAACATGACAAGACAACCTCTTTTTATTTCTTGGAATCAGTCAAGGACACCTTCGCTTTGTCCCAACATTGACTGCAAAGTGTTTTACTTTCAAATCATGAAAAAAAAGAACAAAAAACATTTTGCTCAACAAATATTGGTATTTGAACAGGATAATTCATTATTTGTGCTATAAATTCTATGATAATGATTGAATCTTGTTTTAACATTTTGATTTGCTAAATTTTTATAGCCTATCCTACATTATTATCAAAAACAATTAAATAAAATAATGTACTTCCTAATATAAAGACATGACATCCAGATTGAACATTAATGCATTCTGGTGTAGCCCTTAACAATCGTTGCAGTTTGTTATGTGGGCACTTGGAAAAAAATGTATTCCAATCCCTTCTGCTTGTTGTTATTCTAAATAGATTAAGATTATTCCATTGTTCTACCAAAGCCCAAGCAGTGAAACAATTGCATATTAACTTTTTACATGTCCATTCACACTATAACAGTTATAGTGTCTTGCTCGGGTCAGAGTGTCTTCATTTTGGACAGAGGTCCCCAAACTACGGCAGCGGGCCACCTGTCCGCCTTCACATTTGACTCGGCCCCCTGAGCAAATCCAGAGATGAATTTTGCTTTTTGTCTATGACTAATACATGCGTAGAACGTGACATTCTATCCCACCCTTCTGCACTCTGTGCCCCATTTTTACTCGTGGCGTTAGTACAAACTTTGAGGATCTGGCAGGATCTGGCAGTTCTCCAAAGTCTCAAATTTTTGGCAAAGTATGCCAAGTCATGGAAGAGTTAGACCAGGACTGGTCAAAGCTTGCCAGCATCACTTGTGTATTATGGCCTTTTGATTTTTTATTATGTATTGTTTATTGTGTTGTTTATTGCTTTGCTCCAGCTCTAGCTGTTATGAAATGTGTTACATAAATAGAATTGTATTGTATTGTATATATAAGCCAACCAGCAAAAGACTAAACAGACAAGCAACCTAATTATATACAGACTAATGAAACAATCAATGATACACAGTCGGACAGGAAAAGCGTGGTGGAGCTATTGGTGGGGACATGAGGAGCAAGGACACAGAATACATAAAAAAATTATGTCAATTATCAAACCTGTCGACTTATTAATCAACGTCATTGTTTATTTTTGAAACTTTGTTTTTGTTTTTCACTCCACATAACCTTTATTGATGCCCATTATAATTGCATGAAAAAAATAGTGACCGAAAAAAAAATTATTGAAGGGATATACCACTTATTTCATGAAAATTGGCTCCCCCACGATAAAGAAGTAAGAGAGAAAAAAATATTTTAAAATATGCATTTTTTTAATATTGAAAAAAAAGACTGCACGTGCCGAACGACGGATATGCGGTGGTCCACTGTGTAGCAGAATATTAGATTTCATTATATGTATTTATAGTGAAAATTCCACCAGCTGCTTCTGGTCCAGTATAACCCCTGGCCCCATGCATCCTTTATCTATCTACTGTGCAATATTATTTTTTTTTCTTTATGGATTATTATTTCTTGTAAATACTTTTCATTTCTTTCTTTCTCATAATTGATGTGTGCACCGGAGGATCCGCTTTCAATCTCACTGGTGACACTCTGCTCTTGGCTCTTATTTAGCATAAGCCTCCAGACTCCACGTTTTAATGAACAAACACAATGTTCATTTAATACACATTGAAAAGCTTATTCGGACATCTATACATTTGGAACCGTCGTCTTCCGTTACTTGTCCCAAACACAAGAAAGACGATCAGGCCCCGCCGTTCTCGTTGACCCCTTCTGAGCAGCGACGGCAGCAAAAGGGTTCACAAATGGTCCAATGAGACAACACTGTGCATGCAGTGCATCATGGGAGCTAGTGTCTCAATCTCACTTGACGATCAGTTTATTATGCTTCAGGAGAAAAGTACAATTAAATTCCATACAGAATGTATAAAATTAAGTCTGCCAAAAAGTGACTTGTGAGAGTGACGGATTTATCCGCCACAGATGAAATTCACCCGCATTTGGCGGTTGCCATTGTCAAGCCCTGATCATACAATCAGAACCTTTCTTTAACCAGAATGAAATAAAGGCTCATTGCGAGTGAGGTCTTTTTTTCAAGGGTGATCTGAAAATACTGTACAATTCCAATACAAGAAAAAAAGATAGGAACTACAAAAGCAATAATCCATGGGTCAATAAACAGGGAAAAACAATAAAGCAGGAGAGCATGACTTTTCTAATTGCCATTCAATTAGGCTAAGGTCATTCATATGTACAATTATCAAAATAAGACCAAAGAGAAAAACATGCTTGTTGGCCGTGGGATCCTGAGATTTAAAATTCTCTTATTTTAAACTAAGACGAAAAACCTCTCCGTGGGTTGATAATTGATATCCTGTGTCAACTTGCCGGGAGAGGCTACACTCAGACACGTTTGAATAAATAAGTGACTAGTATAAGTGCGCTCCATTTAACATTTTAACATTTTGATAAAATTGGATTTAATTTGTTGGATTATGATGTGTTTTTTCGGAAGCGCAAGATACGATTCGATTCGAACGTCATTTGCTGACATTAACATGATTGGCGAAGGGAGATTTTGGTAATGACCAATCCCGGCTGACCTGCTTTCTGAAGCTGAGCTGTGATAGGTCGTTACCTGTCATTTTCAGTCCACAGAAGTGACCCCCCTGAGATGGTTAAAAATGGGTGGATTTTGCTGCTTAACTCATATTCCACAAACGAGCAATATTAATCAGAATGCCGTGTTTCAACTAGTGGGCCTGCTGGGAACTTATTCTTGAAAAAATGTTTGGGTTGATTTCACTTTAAGGTAAGCCAATTTAAGTATAAAAATTAAAACTTTGAAGTAGTCATTAGCTAACATTCCGTTGTAATCGTCCGCTGCCGGCGTTGTAGTTCACGTTCCTCTCACAGCTTGCAGCATGGTATTTATTCTTCATTTTGCATTTTTAAAGTTAAATTTGTTGCGTAACAAGTATCTAGAAGGGCGGGAACCCTTTGCAACGGCGTAATAGAGGTGTAAATGCTCCCAAAATAAAACTTTAAAATATAATAATAATAAGTCAACCTCTACTTTGCGGTTTTTCAGCTATCGCGGGGGGTTCTCGTTCCCATTAACTGCGATAAACGAGGGATTACGGTGTACTGAATTACTTGGCGGCAGTTGTCACGTTGGCTGTAAGACCAGGAAATGGGTGTGTGGAGTTACTTGACACATCACTTAAAGCAACACTGGGTCATGTCAGTTTTTGTTGATTATGGCGGCGCCATGTGTACAAAAGTGGTAGTGTTTTGACAAAAATCAACCACATTTCCCATGCGTGCCAGCGCGTAGTGTTGTGAAATCCTGAGCCTTCCTTAATAGTAAAACGAGGAAGTGAGTCTGCCGTAAAGCACCCACGTCAAAAGTCAAGGCCCGCGGGCCACATCTGGCCGGCGAGTAGGTTTTCTACGGCCCCTCGGATGATATTGCTTTATTGTTTGATCCGGCCCGCAGCCCGCAGCAAGCCGGTGTGGGTAGTAGATGTGATCGGGTCCGTCGCGCCTGCCGAAGACGACACGCTTTAAAATATATTGTAGCGACTTCAAAGAATACACCGTCAGACGTAGTTTAATCATCATGTTTTTCTTAGTCCAACCGGCTACTGTGGGCCACAGCCGACGCTAATACAGTACGACAACCGTTCAGTCAAAAAAGAGCAACGGCTCTCCTGTTCGTCCTTCGCTACTCTCGCTCGCATGCCCTCCCATCCAGCCGCACGATGCATTCATTAACATCGGAAACAACACAACCTGGCAAGACACAAATTCGACCACAACACAGATAACCCAATTTGTTACACTATTTCTGTAATATGTTTCTTTGCGTCAATGTTTGCCACCCCATGGCTGTTCTACATGCTGACTGAAGACTTCACGTCACTTTTCGTGGCTTTCAGAATCGGTTTGCGGTGAAAATGTATTTGGAGTAAAACACACTTTATTACAAATACTTATGTTGGAAATCTCACGTTGTTTTATTAGTAATTGTTGGCATTTGATAAATTCATTGAGTTTTGACGTAGTGCTGAAATCTCCCACACTATGAGCAGGCATTGATCGCTATTCGAGCGCTGAGTGTTGATAGTGCCTTTTTTTCTTCTCTTTCCTCCTTCGACACAGCTCGTAGTTTGTTCGTGCCAACAAACTCAGTAGTTCCAGATTGCCCGTGTTTCACCACGTTTGTTGTTGTGTGTAAATGTTAAAAGGTGAGTCTAATCATTTAAGTTCGTGTCAGGTAACTGCTGTACATAACAGCCTAGATATGTTCTCGTGAGTGATGTCACGTTGATGAACACTAGTTAGTTATTTCGGCTAGTATGCTAACTATTCTAAGTGATGAAACGTATGAATGTGTATAGTATGTATTGTTTGGCTGATTCATTTCTTAATACAGTGAATTGCAATGTTTAGGCATATTGTTAACAAATGGATATGCATTGGCTGATGTTGCTAGGTTATTCTTTGCCTGTGTTGTTGCAGACCACAATTCAAGTGGAATACGGGCCTGTGTTTTCTGACAGGAAACATTCATACCTTGCCACTCTAAAATAGGGTCAGCTGGAGACATCATACCAATCATATGATCCTCTCCGTTTTACTTCACATTATGTACAGTTCATACAATCTTGCAGGGTCAACCAGAAAATTGTTTCCAGCTTGGCAGGAGAAACGCAAACAGAAGTCACGTACGAGCTGCCTCGCAAAAGTAGCAGTAATGTACTTTATTTTATTTTTTATTTAGTAACTCCGAAGATAAAAACACAACAGCCAGGGAGGTGACAAACATAGACGCAAAGAAATATATTACAGATATATCAAACGTGACATCATCAGCAGGCGCGAAGGACCTGATCCAATCTGGACATTTTAAAAAATTTCAATGAACATTCTATCAGTCCGGCCCTCGGCTTGTCGCAAAATTTTGTATTTGGCCCTCCGTCCGTTTGACTTCGACACCCCTGCCACAAAGTAATTCAGGACATTTGTATTTTTTGTGTGCCAGGGTTGATCCCATCCTCCTCAAAGTTGCTTTGTGCCAATAAAACCGATACAGACCTCCTCAGGGCATGAAGTCCCATTAAACTACTCTACCGGTACTTGTAAGTCAATGTTTCATCAAAAGAGTTGTGAAATTTTTTTATTCAGGTTGATTTCTTGCCGAGTGCTGTTTTAAGAAATGCCTAAATATCAGCCAATCAAATGGCAGTGACATCATGGCCCCAGTCAGCATGAGGTATCTGACCGATAATGTTCGGTCGTTTCGGTTCCTTTGTAACTTTTTTCAGAGTTTGGTCGGACTGATGGCGAAACTTTCTCTCTCAGCATTTTCCAGTAAAGAGCATAATTCATAGCTCCATCGATCACAGGGAGTTGCCCAGGTCCTGAAGCAGTGAAGCAGCCCCAGATGCTACCACCGCCATGTTTGACTGTATGTATGATGTTCTTTTCCTGAATCAGTTTGTGCAGCTCTGGGTCAGTTGGTAGAGCCGGCCATCCATGGACCGAAGGATCAGCGGTTTGAATCCCGTCTTTACTCTACACCATTAAAGTGTCCTTGGGCACTTACTTTACTTCTGATTTGTTCTTGAATTTTTTTACATTGTGGAATTTTTTTTTTTAGATGTTTTGACCGACTTCATTGTCTATTTACGTATCATGATTGAGTATGGTCATGAAAATGAAGACAGCTTTCCAAAAATTTTAATTAGCCTGTTAATTCATAATTAAAAGGACAAGCACTTTTTCCACACAGGGCTCGATAGCTTTAAATATTGTTTGCCCTGCATAAATCAAATCATTTAAAAACTGTATTTTAGATATACTTGGGTAATCTTTGGCTGACATACATTTGTTTGATTATCTTTAAGTGGGGAAACTACACAAAAAAATATGAATTTGAAAAGAGGGCAAATACTTTTCCATGGCAATGTATATAAAAGAATATAGCGTAGAGACACATGCAAGTATAGGAGACAACAGATTAAAAAAAAAACAGTGGTACAAGAGAGAAAACTCCTACAAGAAGCAAATGCTACCTATAAATAAGATTCATTGAAAACACAGGAGAGGACAAAAGAGGACCACGATCCTTTGCCATTTGGCCCTTGAATCTTCTGACTTTTCAGGATTGACAGTGGAGGATTATGAGGTAGTGGTAACATGAAAAGCATCCTCACGCTGAAAATCCAAATTCAATATCTGTGGAGTGATAATTAAATCAACACTGGTAAAACTATATAAATGTCACTGTCATACATTTAAATGGTGGAATTTGTATTTAAACTTGAACTGACCTTATTTAAATGTTGCTTTGTTGCCCGATTCTGTTGATGGGCAACATCTGCTCGGTTACATTAATGGAAAATGTAACAGAAACTATATGGTCAAGTTTGAAAAAAAGGGAAAGTTTAGTTAGTGAAACAGATGAGGAATGCAAAACATTTTGTCAGTCAATTTTCATTTGCAAACTGGGCTAACGTAGCGCAGGGGTCAACAACGTGGCACCCATGGCACACTTGTTCTAAAAATAGCTTACCACTGATGGTTGATTGTAATATTTAGGAATGTTGTAGACTACAATAAAATGTCAAAACCGGCAGAGATTATTTGTTTATTTAGAGATTATTATTTATTTATGTTTTCTTATTGTGAGTAACCATAAGCATGATCAGTGTCTTCTATTAATGACTATAATTACTTATTAATAACAAAATAACATTAAACAATTTGAGCCAATTTGTTATTTCAGGAGTGTGTGTCAAACTAGGAGTCCATCGCATTAGTCAGCGCCGGTACCCAAAAGTAGCTCTGAATTTCAAAAGGTTTGGTGACCCCTGGTGTCAAGATTGAAAAACAGGTAAGAAACGCCATTTTAATTTTGTGGCAATGGTAGCCCATCAAAATCACTGATTTCATCCTAAGTGGATGTAATGTTGGCGTTGAAAATGCCAATGTTGGACACTGAACTTAATTCATTACATTTTTTGATTCATTCAATCAGATTCCTCATAAATTGGAGTAGTGTAGAGTGTGAAACAGGTGAGAAACTCAAAACCATTTTATTTCCGTGTTAATAGGGACATTGGTGTTGAAAATGCCAATGTTGGACATTTGAAAACGAAGTTATTACATTTTTTGCGAATCGGATTTTTCAGAACGGGTCTCATTTTAGAGCTGTGGTGGTGTGAAACAGGTGAGAAACAACTCCCATTTTGTTTTTGTTGCAATAAATGCTCATCATATGAATTGATTTCATTCAAAGTGGATGTGAAGTTGACATTGAAAATTTCAATGTTGGATGGACACTTTGAACATAATTTTTTTCATTGTTTTTTCAGAAATGGTCTTATTTGAAAGCTGGGGTAGTGAGTGTGAAACCGGTGAAAGTCAATGCCATTTTATCTTTGTGGCAATAGGGAACTATCAAATTCGTCCTAAGTGGATATGGTCTTGGTTTTCAAAATAACAATGTTGGACAATTTGAACCTTATTTATTCCACTTGTCTTGTTTTTTCCGATTTCCCCAATTAGATTTTTCATAAAATCCCCACTTGAAAGCTCAGGTAATGTAGAGTGTGAAAATGAGCTGAGAAACGCAACAAAATTTTGATTTTGTGGAAATTGGGAGCAAGTTCATCTGTTTTTGAAATTGGACAATAAGTCAGCTTTTACTAATGCAAAACTGCATTTGTGTTTATAGGTATAGCTATAGGAGTATTAGCTGACCTGCAACAAAAAACGCCATCCAGGCGATCAATGACAGCATGCGCGCCACAAGCGGCGACCTCATCTCCAAACAGTTGTTCAGCGACGAGAAGACAGGCAAGCCCTCGCTTTTCGTCTCTTTCAGATGACCAGCAGTAGCAACCGATGGAGCAAGGCACACTTCTTGGCCCTGCGGGGAAAGCTCGCAGGCGCCTCGCGTCAAATTAAGACAGTAAACATGACGTCACGCACGCAACTTTGACGACTGTCAGAGTAACCAAAGACCACGCGTTCACCTCGATGTATGTTTTGTAGCAAGGAAACAAGTGGCCTACCCTGTATTTGAAAGCCACCGAGGACGTTTCGTCACGTCTCAGCTCATCTTTGAATGTAAACGCAAGTTTCATTCCAATTTAATGATTTGGAAACTTGCAGAAGAGTAAAGCACACTATTGCTCATTCGCAGCAAACAGAAGTATGAGGGACGCTATAGACCTTTTCAGCGTGCAACTTTATTTATTTACTTATTCATTTATGTAAAACGATCTGTTTTTATCAATGGCCCGAAAATATTTCTCCACATTACCTCCTTCAGCCGGCCAGCAAGCGCCACGCCAAGCGCGTGCAGCGTTCGGGTGGACTGCTGATTTCCAGCGTGTGCTCGAGCGCATAGATATCTAAACGAACAAGATGGCTCACGCGCACTTGTGAACCAATGGGAAGCATTCTCGTCTGATTGTGGCCACCTTGAGAAAGCTCAACTCTCCCAGTGCTTTTCCCATTGCAGTTGAATTCCTTATTTAACTCCAAATTAATTCAGAAAAGCAGGAAGATATTGAACTCTTTGAATGCTCCCCCCGCACCCCCATAAAACCTTAGTTACAAAAATCCAGACATAGTTTTCCTGTTTTTCTGTGCTTTACTTTTTACATTATGTATCTTTTTTTTTTTTTGTTAGACAATTTCTTTAATAGTGATATCACAATGTAACTACCAATTGGCTTTCCTGATATCATATCATTTGTTTAAAATTTGGAATTTAATATGTGATTTTAATATTTGTGGTTTGATTCAAGAAAGTAAAAAAAATAATCAACCCTCCCAAATTCTCTACCGATTTTCATACGGCTATCTTTTTGGGGTAAACGTCAGAGTTATCTAACTGTATACTTAAGAATAATCAAAATCATATAAATTGATATAAAAAGTACATTAGGTAGCAGTGCTGGGCATTTTATAAAAATTTCCCGGTCCATTTATTGCCTTCCGTCTGCAGCCGGGGTACCCTCCCGTCATCCGCCTATCCGCCTTTTTATCCAACCGGACCAAATATTAATAAAGGCCAGTCCGCCTATCATTTTAGCGTTTCCATATACCAACTTCGTCCAACTTCCACTAGCACCCGCTGAGCGATATTTGAAATGAAAGAATCTTCTTTTAGGACCCAGAAGCTGTCAAGAAGCCTCGCTGGGAAAATAAATGGTAGACCAGAGCTGGGCATTTTCCTAAAAATTTGCGCTCAATTTATTGCAGACTATGCTTAGTCCGACTATTTTTTCCGTCAATCGTTTATCGTCTACAAAATGGGCATCCGTCATTGGCGGATAGGCGGACCGGTCCGTCGCATAGGCGGTATGCCCAGCTCTGCGGTAGACGATTACATAGATAATAAATGGTTACATAGAAAATGATTACAAAGAAAAGAAACAAATGGGCTTCCGACGATGCTTAGTCCGTCTATTTTTCGTCTATTTTTTTTAAGCTCCCCGTCTTTCGTTTATCACCTCCAACAGGGGTGTCAAATGGACGGAGGGCCAAATAAAATAATTTGCTACAAGCTGAGGACCGGACTGATCGAATGTTCATTGAACATTTTGAACAAGTCCGGATTGGATCGGGTCCTTCGCGCCTGCTGATGATGTCACGTTTTATATATCTGTAATATATTTCTTTGCGCCTATGTTTGTCATGCTTCATGATATATTTCTGTGATATATTTCTTTGCCTATAATTCCATATGCACAAATCCAAATTTAGTCACTCAAAACCTCTCTGTAATTTTCGAGGCAGAAACCTGACAGTATATGAATTCTATTCTGGATTCTAAAAATATGAACGCGATTAAGACTGTTGCTTTATGTTATTTATTTCGAATTTTAGTGTCAGGTTCACACCAAGTGAGACATTAGTAAACAATGCACACAATGAGGAGAGAAGACACTGTACAACAATATTGTCTTTTTACTTGCAAGGAGAGCGCAGGGAAGTGTACGATTACAGTTCCTAAAACCCTCTGCCCGGCTCCCGTGCCTCCTCTCTTTGTGTGTGCGTGTGCGGGGGTGTTTGTGTGTGTGTGTGTGAGCCATTAGCATACATATGTGGAAGCAAAGCACATCAAGCAAGTTGGGCGTAGATTTGGAAAAAGCCAAAGCTAAACCCACAAGCTAATAAAGCTAACAGGCCTTGTCCACAAGAATCCAACACATGAATAATAAAATACATTATTATTCTTACATTCCCCCCTGTTTTTATCTAATGTAAAGCTAAACCTACAAAGCTAACAAGCTTAATTATGAAAAATCCAACACATGAATAATAAAATACATTATTATTCTTCCATACCCCCCTGTTTTTTATATAATATAAAGCTAAACCTACAAAGCTAACAATCCTAATCATGAAAAATCGTAACACATGAATCAGTATATACATCATTCTTCTTACATTCCCTTCTTTTTTTCTTACATTTGCACAGTCCATTGTTATTGTTTTATTCTGTCCCAAGGACTCAGCGTCTTACCACAGGATGCTCTTCGATAAGAGCATCGTTCCTGTTTTGCGGCTGCGTCCTACTCACATTCCACTTTCTTCACAAGCAACTTCCACTTACACGATTAAAAGAAGTTTATAATGCTAAAAAAAATACCTTAGAATAATTATAAGAGTAAATATGGTATAACCTAAGTACAATGATTCTATCATTTAGTTTAAAATCCCCCTGGCTTTTCTTTTTTCTTTTCTCTGTGTATAATGTATGTATTAATAACTGTGTTTGGTTTGTTCAGGTTGATCAAATAAAAATTAAAAAAAAAATATATATATATATATATATATATATATATATATATATATATATATATATATATATATATATACATTCCGCACATGGTCTCGTGTCGTCCCGTGTAAGTGTTTCACGTGCACAGCTTCCTCTTGTCAAAATAAAAGACCACATACATTTTTCCAAAATTGGACATAAGTGGACATCGATGATATTTTTGCCATTATTATTGTTTTATTAT
Source organism: Filicampus tigris (assembly GCF_054856515.1). NCBI lineage: Eukaryota > Metazoa > Chordata > Actinopteri > Syngnathiformes > Syngnathidae > Filicampus > Filicampus tigris. Next base: position 13,437,216 of record NC_141234.1, read on the forward strand.
GGTTGTCTTTTATGTTTTCACAAGCTCAATTTTGTTGCATCTGCACCATAGAATGTTACAATAAAGTCTTTCTACTGTATTTTGTGGTTGTTTTCGTTGAGTTGAGTTGAGCGCGTCGAAATAAGCCATCCAAGTCTATTTTTCACGGCGACCGGCATGTACTGTGAAAAGGCTCGTTAAATCAGATATGGTGCTTTGATCACTTCGCCAACACTTATATTACTGGAGCAATTACAAAGGTAATACGTTATTTACGGTAACTTGAGGTCATTTCAGCAGACCGCGCATCTATTTTTAAAGAGTTTGATGCTAACAATGCGTTAGACTAGTGACCGGAATACAGTGCTTGCACTCGACAGAAATAAACAGCAAAAAAGACAAAAATTAAAAGGCTATTTTTGGTACATGAGGGACATAGGTTTACAGAAGTCTGAAAATGATCCATATATTTGAATTATTCCAATGGTTAATTGAATGTTGAATTGAACGGCTAAATGCCAATTTTCAACAGGACAATTTCCACTGATGGATATGTTTTTGTTTTCGCTTTGGTTGAACGTCTCTCAGTTTTTAGTTTTTGATTCATAATCACTTTGTGGTGGAATGCGCTCCCATGCTATCGCTAATTTTACTGCGTTCAAAAGATGCACAAGTTGCCAAAGAAAACAAGTTCATGGCTTGTCAGAGAATCACGCTGAGGTTACTCTGTCTCACTTAAGTCTTGTACTGCCAGTTTGTTGGAGTGCTGTTATTAAATTGCCATACTCTTGTCTGCATGACCTGCCATGAATAAAAAATATGTTTACTGTAAATTGCACACCGCTCCTTCTCAAATACCATCTGCTGTTTGAAATTTGCTGTGCTCACAAACTCTGGAAATAGACCTCCCCCTGATTGGCTCCTGAGGAGACTAGATTCCATATCAGCCTGACAGCCTAATCGCTGTTCATGCTCTTGACTTATTGCTGTTTTCATTTCCTCCACACAGATATTACACAGTAGGCAGCTTTCTAAAATGCCGAATGGCATGTCTTCATTTTGAGAGAGCATATTTAACATAATGTGGCTGTACAGTATATTTTATGTACAGTGTAATCAGAGGCGTGCAGGGGGCGGGGCCGACGGGGCATCCAAATAAGGGCGGCATCCAATCTGAACCAAGATAGAGATTTTGACATTTTCAATGCTCATAAATAATTGTTTGTTGGCTTGCACTACATCGGTTGTGCACTACTATTGGGACCCACTTTTCTGTTCAAAGAAAACGATGAGCGATGTTTTACTGATCTTAACTTAAGAGAATCCTTGGGGCAGCATGGCTCAGTGGTAGAGCGGTCCTTTCCCAACCGGCAGGTTGTGGGTTCCATCCCCGGCCGTTGTGACCGTGTCGAAGTATCCTTGAGCAAGATACTGAACCCCTAGTTGCTCCTGATGCTGTACCTCATCAGTAGGTAGATGAGGTACAGTGTAAAGCGCTTTGAGTACCCCAAGGTAGAAAAGTGCTATATAAGTGACAGCCCATTTACCATTTACAGCCCCGTAATGCCATTCTCACTGTCGTGCCTTCAATTTTGTGTAGTCTACTTCTATCCCGTACACTGATTCGCTAGGTAGTAGCCAATCAGAGTGATCAATTGTCATCAGCGGCGGACGCCATTTTGCATACTGCCATCAATGGCTCATTCATTCAAATCATAGCATGATACTGATCCTGATCATTTAGATCAGGTGTATTGGAGGAGGGAGAAATGTAAAACAGACAGGACAGCGACACTTCAGGACCGGAATGCCTTTTTCTGCATAGGTCAGTGGCAAGAAAATGCACATTTTTGCTATGTCACTCATTTGTTTTATGGAATTTCTGTCCTGATCAACAGAAACGATTGGGTCCCTTATTGTGCAGCCACCGGATAGAGAAATGCCGTCTTTTGAGTGAAGTAGCAGTAATAATTAGAAGTAATAAACATGTTAGTTAGGATGTAACGATTAAGCGAAAATCGAGGTAAAAACGACTCGCCCAGATTAATCGAAAATCTGGTTGATTCAATTCAGCTAGAAAATGATGTAAAGCACATTTTAAATGTGTAGATCAAATTATGCTTTTGCGCCAAACATCATTGCGTATTGTGACTGCAGAACCACACTAGTGCACAAAGACAAGTATGGTAGCAATTTTTTTAAAAATCGAATCGAATCGAAAATCGGGAACTGAAACTCGAAAATCAAATCGGGGCTTGAGTGAATCGTTACATCCCTAATGTTAATAGCAAATTAATCATTTGTTAACTATTGGTCTTGCCCCCTGACTCCGCAACAACACAGCCTAACAGTAAATGAAGGAATCTGAAATACAACCGGATTAAATAATTTACAGATATCAATGGATTAAAGTACTAAAGTAAGAATGAAAATAAATGACATAACATGCAGTGCCGCTACTTTGGCGAAACTGTAGTTGTGTAGTATTAAAAACGACTGGTATTTAAAAACACCATACTGAAGGAATGCACCTCCCTGAAAAGGGAAAGGAAATTAAAAGAAAAAGAAAAGAAAATACCGGTAGTAATCTTCCAGATGCAGAAACAGTATCTCCTGTGCTGCACACATTTTAAAGGTCATTGGTGATTTTACAAGTGGAGGTAATTGCATTTTCACATTTCCATGAATTGGCGGATCGGTCAAAGAAGCCTTATTTATGATGGGCTTGTTCCCCTCTTCAACCACAGTGCTCATTCAAGCCTCTATTAAATATACAATTTCTCTGATTTATCACTGAGTTCGAGGGAGCGTGACAGTCCCCATGATCCTGGTGCAGCCGCAACCTGTAATGTGAACCTTACCGGTGAGCAGCGAATATCATATTTAGCTGATGGAGATACAAGCAAAGTTGTATACTCTGCCAAATATAAATACACAACAGCAGTACAAATTCAACCTTTCAATACTTCTTTGTCTTTTGGTACGTGCTGAACCCATCTGAATTTAAAACTTGAATGATATCAAAATGGATACCACCAACTTTTTGGAAGCTGAGAGCTACTTCTTGGCTACTGATTTGAGCAAAGGGTTACCAGTTTGATACACACTTCTGAAATAACCAATGTGCTCAAATTGCATTTAATCATGGCATTATTGTTATTATTAGATGTTGTTATTTGTTTATTATAAGTTACTATTCGGGCTATACTAAGAAAAAAAATCAGAAATCAGTTCACTCAACTAAATCAACCACAAAAAGTGGTCGACACTATATGTATATATATATATATATATATATATATATATATATATATATATATATATATATATATATATACAATTTAATTTTATAACACATTGAAAAAAAATGACTCAATTAACTAAGTTTTATGGACTTCCTGTGGCAGCTTCCCTCTATTCACTTTGTAGCCAAACTTTTACGTAGTTTTACTTTAAAAAGTTGCTCGATGGCTCATTGGAGAAATCCCAAATAATTTGCGCACTTTACAAAGCCAAATTCAAATAGCATATTTGTTGTACGTCTTTGGTGTATCGTTGAACAATTGTATTTTGCAGGGAAAGAATCATATTCAAGGATCACAGAACGCTATTAGAACAGTCTTTGAATCAAAATATACTTTTAAGTGTTTTCCATATCAATTCCAAAATTTGACTCAAGTAAATATATATATATATATATATATATATATTCAGAATCAGAATGGATGTTTTTGCCATTGTCGCGCAATGATAGACATAATCCATAACCTTAATTCTTTTAGCCTGTGAACAAATTTACATTCCATGAGGATCCTACTAATTTACTGTATGTCCAGTATATCCAGTCCAAGGTACCGGATTATCCTTATACTTATGCGGATCAAAGGTGGTTGCTTGTATCTGTGTAAATCTGTGCTCAAGGCCAATGAATAAGCAGCCCCACCACCCCTCATATCCTGCCCACATTTTCCCTGCATGAGGCTAGACATTGCAGTTTCGTTATTGGTCAGCAGGTGGAAGACACAGCATCAGCAATACTTAAGTAGAAGAATCTGCTGGATTCCAGTCAGCTGGCTGCAGGCTTCAGCTCACAGCAGGGAGCCTGAGTTGGATGGTGCCACATGACTGGAAGGCAAATCATAACCCACCCACTGTCTGAACTGAACATGATAAGGCTTCATTAGCATAAATGTATTTTCTCCTATTCAAGTGCCCGCTAAAACAAAAGGGCGGTCGATTATGTTTCCTTCATCAGGGTAGCATTGAAGGTGTCTGCTTGGAGAGGAGGTGGGGATGGTTAATGGTGACAAGACAATGAAATCCCGCTAAGGCAGACGGGAAAAGCTTGACATGAATGCAAGTCCGGAAGGACGGATGGATTTTTCAGGTGGGATTGGCCTGTCCGGCCCCCTCGAAGGAACCACAAGACGGACTCACAAAAGACAGAATCTGACAGTTGGTCCAGTCTGCAGGCCATCATCTCCAGAGATGGCAAGCTGGCCACAAGCTCCTTCACTTTCACAAAGGCCTCCTTCAGCATCGTACACACATTTTGACATATTTGACACATTGGACTCACTGCACAGAGCTTTGGCGGCATAGGGGACACGCTCATTTACATATGACGGGCTTTACTGGGCTAGTTTGCGTATACAGTACTGCCATGCGCAATTAATGCACTTTGAAACAAAGCAGAAGGCAGAGCCACGCTGACAATTTTCAAGAATATGAAAAGAAAGCATTTTCTTGTGACAGTAAAATGAATGAAAAAACAAAAATTGTGCTACACCTATCTATCTATAAACAAAAAAATACATTAAAAAAATCTGGATTGACACCTATTGATGGCTACCTGTGTAGTTTACCAATACAAATAAAGGAGCCTTTGTTGTTGCCAAAGAGATGCTTAATTACACCTCAGCTTCCTATCACAAGGTGACGCTGTCAGAATGTTATTTGCCAACACATAAATATAACAGATACGTGTTTAAAAAGAAAACTACAACTGGGAGGTGATGCCAAACCACACAAAAAGTCAAAAAGAATTGTGCAGGTGTAGCCCTGACTTTGTTGGCGAACAGATGTAATGAGGCAGAGATGAGTGTGTGGACTGCCGATTAACATTATCCAAAGAAGCATCGAAGCCTTCAAAACTTACACGGAAATCACAGAAACCAAACATCCAACTCTCCAACACATTTTTCAAGAGAAAATGGACAACAGCTTCAGAAAAGTAATGACAAGAATCTCTAAAAGTGCTTTGAAAGGCTAGCTACTTTGTAGCTTCCACCATAACGGAGGATCAGGTTCTACCTGCCACTGTGGAGCTGTGACGTGGGACTATAGAAGAGACAAAAGCTTCTGACTGACCATGTCCGTCATGACCAGAGTTGGGCACTTGACCCTTTTTTGCACGCCCGGCCGCGACCCTCCACCCTTGACCTGGGTACTAGTGTTGGGTCGTTCGCCAACGATTCGTTCAGAAAGAACGAATCTTTTCAGTGAATGTGAGTGAATGGATCACTTCCTGAAGTGATTCGTTCCTTTCCCAGTTCATTTGAGCTCAGCCACGCGCATGTTGTCAATCTTCGCGATCGACCAATCAGCAGCCAACGTCAGATGTAAACGGGATTTACTGAACATACTGCCACGCCATTGGCCTTCACGAAGGAATCACTGATGTCATTTCCCGTTCACCAACGATTCGGCGAGTGAACGTGTCGCCGCCGCTTCTCGTTCACGCGACCGAGAACTCCATGCGGTCAGTGGGTGAACTGAGTTTTGCTATGAATGATTCGCGATTCGCCAAGGAAGGAACCACTCGCCAACACCACTCCTTTCGTGCTCGCGGGGTCAAGCTTTCTTTGGCATCCGTTTCTCCTAGATCACGGCTAATGTTAAGCCCATCCAAGTACCGGGGGCAAGCGCATGAAAACAAATCAGAACTCTGACAAACTTAAAAGTACCTCGCCAGATCGTGATGAGGCGCCCCGGTCTGCAGCAGCTGGGAGATGACGTTGTTGTGGACAGGCGACAACTTTATTTGAAAACATTTATTACAATACACTTAAATATTGTTATCCTCTCTGTCTACTGCAACTATAATGTGGTGCGATCATCATAATGTTGGTTTGCCATTAAATTGTACTTCTATTTCAAATCTTGTTTGGTGCTCGAGTGGTTTATTAATTCTTGTTTTTGTTTCAGCGCAACAGAACGTTGAACCAGACATGTAGTCATCCGCTTCATTTGACAAGCCTGCACTTCGTAACGCGTGAAAACAAAAATACATCGGGCGCGTGACGGCCGTGTGTTATGTCCTCCGAAATAACAAACGTTTATCTATGTAGGCCTAGTGTCTACTGCGATTATTGTTGTTGTTAGTATTTATCACCGTTATTATAACCATGATTATAATGGTTATGAAAATGGTTTTGAATATTTGAGTGTTTGTGGTTATTTTTGGAAAGTCCGGTGCATTGTCACCAAACACAAATACGACTATTGCCTGACGTGATTGCAGTACATCAATGCAAACGTTTTTGTTAGCAACGATAATCCAAACGCACCAATTATAATACGTAGAACATCAGGTGTAGACAATTATATATAAATATGATTGAATGATTCGGTGAACGATTCTTTTGAACGATTCTTTTCGATGAACTGATTCTAATGATTCAGTTCACTTAAAAGAACTGTTATGCACATCACTACTGGGTACCCTTTCCTCCGCGACCCCCCGGCCATATTCGTAAACATTGTTGGCCCCCGCCCCATTCAGAACTACGCCCCCCCCCCCAAAAAAAGAAACGTGCACGATGCCCCCGCGGGAGAGATGCTAACACAATGCTAAAGACAATTAGCTTGTTAACTTACTATTCAAACCCACTGCGGACACGCTTCTAACGCGCCACTTACTCACGTACTTACCCATGTAGTGTATGGACCTACTTTTCCAGGCGTAGTTATTCGCCCTGTAATTTCCTCAGTGCACCGCGACGTGCGCGGAGTGATATAATTTCAAGTGTTATCAGTGATTCAACTTGTCTGTGAATGAATGGCGTTTAGACACAAAGACACAACAACCCAGCTGCGTGTACTTACTTCCATTGCGAGCCATGGGGTTGGTTTTTATCATATTGTATAATTTATTTGTCCAACAGACGACAAGTCTGCAAGCAACAAGTTACCTATTTTCCACACTCCCCTCCTTCACACTTCCCTGCCTTCAAAATAAAAGCATGCCAGCAAACCACTCAACAGCAGGTTTGCTACAGCGTATTTTCGGAAGTAGGGAAATGCATGATGTGCCAGTGTCATACTTGAGTGCTGCGCGCAGCTTGATTTTCCTCCCGGACACAATTTGTTTTTGAAAGAAGCCTAAAAAGAAGCCTTTCACCGAGTAGGCTGAGATGAAATTTGGCCGCCTCGCGAGCACGTCACACGCATGAGGGCCGATTAGTGGGCCGGGCTAAAATCCACTTCCGGCCATGCTTCGTCCAGCTATTTTTTTTTTATTTGTCATCCCCCACCCTCCGCCCATAAAATGGGCATCCGGCCGGGCCGGAGGGTCCGACCGGTCCGACCCAGGGACGGACTGCCCAGCTCTGGTCATGACCATGACTGACACTGAGGCACCGAAACGAGGACGTGCCTTCCGGCATTCAAAAGCTTCTAACGAGAATAAAGAGTAGCCAATTATTCTCTGCAACTCCACGAGTCCGCCGAGGTCTGGCTTTGCTGTTGTTTTTGTTGCAAGCATATCATGTCCCGCAGCTCTCGTGAGGTGAGATGGCTCTCAGGACGACTGCTCCTTAATTGTTTTGATTAGAAAATGAAGTTTTCTCTGTTCTTATTGAGAAACATTTAAAATGTTAGCCTTTTAATATGTAAGTGGATTCGATTCCGTTACTGAATACAAACATATTAAGGCAAGAAGTCAACACATATCATAATTCTGTTTTTTTTGTATAGGAAAAGTTGGGCCCCAGGGTAAAAAAGCTTAAAGACTAAATCAACGCTATTATTTTATTTTATTTTTTTTTTTTACAGGAATATGTTCTATGTAGGCCCACTAGTTGAAACAAAGCATTCTGATAAATACTGCGTTTGTGGAATATGAGTTAAGCCGCAAAATCCACCCGTTTAAGTGAATTGCACTTTGGTGTGAAATGTGAGCATTGTCTCTGACCGCAGTCCTCGAGTGGCACCTTGTCACGGTAAAAGAAGTGGAGGAAGCTCTCCAAAATGTCTATTGGAATTGCATGTTACGTGATGATTTTTATGCCCCATGACTGACAGGACCTTAGAAAATCCATCCAGCATTTTCTATCCCGTTTATTCTCACTAAGGTTGCAGGTGAACTGCAGCCTACTCCAGCTGACTTTGGACAGGTACACTCTGGACTGGTTGCCAGGCATTTACAGGTCCTAGATAATAGTTTTGCCAATTTGCAACAGTGATATGGAGCTGGTGTCAGGAAACGATGTTTTAATAAGACTGTAAACTTTGAAATTAGTTAAATCTACATTGCGCTCCTCAGGTTGCTTTTGTGATTAAACAGTGCCATCTACTGGACTACCGTAATCTTACAAAAGACGTACTGACTCTTTTGAATGATTAACTATACAATTACAAATATATTCATTCAAGTACATGCAATCCCTTTTGCCACCCATTAATACCTTTCCAAGCCATTTACTGAAGTACTTAACTGACAAAAAGTCCATGTAGGTTTTCAAGGATGTTTTTTTTTCAAGGTCCAACAAATAATCCATGAGTGAGAGTGGTAAAGAAACACTCCATTAGATAGAAACCTTGAGGCATAAGATGCCTGCTTTTTTTCTTTTTTCTTTTTTTTTTTTTTAATGGTAGGTAGAGCTGCGTTTAAGGATTGAACCGTATTTTTTAAAATAAGTAAAATCAATAGAATAAACCTATTATATTTAAATGGTTGTTCAGACGTTTGGGGAAACACCGATACAACAATTCACTGCAACCTCTATTTACATTGCAAAAAAGAGCGGTCCATAATGTTGGATACCTTCACCACACAAATGCACTGTTTCTACAATCTTAAATGTTTTAATTGTTTAATCTTGTGGAATTTAAAATTGTACAATTAATGTATAAAGCAAGACATAACTTACTGCTGGGCAATATCCAAAATATGTTTTCAGAGAGAGAGAGCGTCTCCAGTATAGTTAGAGGGGAATGTATAACTTAAAGACAAACCTCTCAAGGACAATAATAAAAAGCTTATGTTTATGTGAAGTGAAAGTTTGGAACAGACTGAATATTGACCTACAACAATGTCCAAACATGCACTAATTCAAAAAGAAATATAAAATCAACATTTTTGGGAAGTATATGGAAGAGGAGGACATGACAATCAGATGCAACGACCCTGGCTATGTTACTGTATATTATTATCATTAATATTGTATTATTATTATTGTTGTTGGTGGTATTGTCACGGAAAAGTACATATGTGTAAATATATATGTAAAAGAATAAGTACAGATGTACAAAGTACATTGTTTATTATTAATATTGAGTATAATAAACTTCACTTTGAATCACTAGGGCATTAGTTGTATATGACTATATTAGCTGTTTTAGAGTTAAATTCAATAGGACTCTGTAATCTAATAGTAAAACTATATTCTCATAGTATGGTTAATAAATTGGAAAGTGTCTGGCATTTGATATATTGTGCACTGCATATATTAGGTCACGCTCCTGGTAGGGTCACCCTTGGTGGGCCGGTCTCCAGGGTGACGACAGACAGTTGTCGGCCCGCTTTCTCCATCAGCCTCCAAAATTGTGGTTGATGACGTCGTGATGACGCAGTGCGCGGGCCCCTTTAGGCCTATACATTTTACGTGGGGAAATTATATCGTCATACATTTTTTGTATTTCGTATTCATTGCCAAGAGTCAAAACAGACGTGAAAATCATCTATGCGTCACACATTATTTGATTAAGATACAGCTGCCTGTGATTATACACATGGCCAGCAAGTGGTTTTGTGCGCACATGAAGCTTCAATGAACCAATTGGCTGAAATGGTTCAAAGCCTCATGAGGCCTCATCGCGCCATCGCTACAAATTGAGTCAAAATTCCAAGACGGGTCCAAAGCCAGTAATCCAGTGTATATGGTCATCACAATTAGTCCAAAATCAGAAAGTCCAAATCCACTTCCCAAGCTTGTGTCCTTATCAAGTACTCAAGTGGGAAAAAAATGAGTCTACAAGAGCAAGATTAATCAGAAAATCGTGTTTACACTATGAGGGTACATAG
>NC_141234.1:13452500-13462500 GCF_054856515.1 Filicampus tigris
GTCCTCGTATTGAGATACGTGTTGTTACATTGAGGACTAGTAGAAGATACTTGCTGTTACATTGAGGAGTAGAAGAAAATCACGATCGAGTTTCCTAGTTACAACTTGGTTTTTGGCAGTGTAGGAAGAACATATGCCTGTGAATATTGTCCATATCCAAATACTTCTCAGTGTGTCTTCCTGCAACGTTTGTGGATAAGTGCCCATTGTTTGAGGGATTCAAGTGCCGCGATTAGCATGCTAATATCCGTTAGCGAGTTAATGGCATTTTCATTGTGCATTAGCCATGAGCTAACTACGGTCAGGAAATAAAACGAAATACTGTGATTTATGTTCAAATGTGCGCAATGTGTAATTCTCTTTGTGTGTTTTTACAGTTAACTTCAACTGGAGTATAATAAATGGCTTGAAACCAGCAACTTTAGACTCTTTTTGAGGGACTGTTCGCTATCTCCCAAACTGTAGTCTGCTCAGGGAGGGCAGAATACTTATGTTTTGCACATTCTATAATTTACTTTTGGAGCATTTGAGGTCCTTAAAGTTGACCTTTGCGATTGGAGTTTTATCTATATTTTTCATTTTTTCTATGTTGCATTCCTGTGTGTCAGGAACAGTTACTCGAACAGTTTATGCACTTTTCAATTCTGAACACTTGAAATGTCAAATGGCACTTAAGTTAAAACATGCCTCAGTTTTTAAAATATACATTTTTATAATATTTAGGTATCGCCATTAGGGATGGGAATTTCGACTAATTTGCCTGCCGACTAGTCTCAAATTTTATTTGCGACTAGTCGACTAGTCTATAAGGAAGAAAACTTTAAAGTTTAAAATGCAAATGTTGTGTGTATTTAGGGGCTATTTTAGCCCAAACATTCAGGACAGTTTGTTCATTTAAATTCTATTGATGTTACAACAAATGACTGAATATAAGTGAACAATTGAAAGAGAAATACATTTCTGATACGTTTGCCAATGCAATGCATGGCATTTATTATGAATAACGCAATGAGTAATGGTACCGACTCCCAGTCCAGCAGGGTCTCATTTGCCATATGTTAGGTGCATTATCATGCACACAGGCGACGACTTTATTTTCTAGCGCCCCCATACCCATCTCACTCCGCAGGAGAGCAGCCAAGTTTTCAGCTGTGTGTCTTTCCTCCAAGGCGCAAGGAGCACACAGCTGCGATGTCCTTCGTCCACATACGTTATACACGTTATAGTTATGTAAGATTCGGTGGCTATGGACGTCCATCCGTCTGTAGTTAAGGCATTGGCCACATAGCTGACCCGCTCAAACCCGCTCGTAGTATCTACTTCATTTCATTTGGTTATGGCTACTCTCGAGTTGGGGCGTTATTGTTTGGCGACTTGGCACCACGTAGCCTACTCAGGCTCGATATACAGCATTAATTTTTACGAACCGTTTGCCCTCAACAAAAGAAAGCGGCAGCATATCGCGTCATTTTACAAATTAGTTGGTTAATCTTTGCTGTGCGGTGAGCATCGCAGCGCTTGGCTGGAACAAGCGCTCTCATGCTCGTCTGACTGGCCCCGCTGCCATCGACCTGCAGGTTCATATCGGGTTTTACTTTGGAAGTGGTTTCACATCGCTCCGGGAGAGTGGTTGTAAGCGAGTTCATGCTTACAAAGCCTACAGACGACCTTGTTGTCATCTGCTGCATCAAAATACTGCCAAACGGTGTCGTTGTTTTTCGTGGTAGCTTCGACAGAATTTACTTTTCTTCCCCAAACTTAGTGTCCCCGTCCCCTACTATGTGTGCGTGTGGGCGGGGGGTAGGGAAGCAATTCTCTATCTTGGCGCTCAGCTTCACAGAGGCCGAGGCGTGAGGAACAAGATGCGTGATTCTTAATGCAGCGTTGAAACGACTAGTAAAATACTAAACGTTTAATAAATCGTTGACGGTTAAACGGTTAAACGACTAGTCGCGCACATCCCTAATCGCAATACGTATTGGATCGCAACCCGAGTATCGGGATCCGTATCGGATCGGGAAAAAGTGTATCGTCATTTGTGTCAGGGCTCAGTAATACTGCATTGACTGTAAGTATGGCACAGTTAGGTTTTACACAACTGTGTACCACTGTTTGCAATGTACTATGTATATTACAAAAAAATTGAACTTTTTCAAAGCCAGACTTGAGTTTAAAACCAAATACCGCATTGGCCCGAATATAAGACGGTGTATTTTGCATTGAAATAAGACAGTAAAAAGTAGGGGTCGTCTTATATTCGGGGTCTAGACATTATACCCATTCAAGACGCTTGATGGCGCCAGATATCACTGAAGCGAATGCTGAACTTGACTGTCACGTGAGGATGACGTGCTATGGGAGGAGCCAGAGGATGGGATTAAGGACAGCGACACTGACACTGAGCACGGCGAGGCAGATAATTGTTTGTGAGGAGTAATGTTCTGTCATGATAGACCTCAGCTACTCTCAAGTTAAACCAGTTTGCTTTATATTATTGCAATGTTTTTCCTCATTCAGATTTGTTTCAAGACTACAGTTAGAGTTCGACTTCACTTTGATGGTTAATGCAGTTATTGCACTTTTGTTGTTTGATCACAATAGATTGGTTTATTTACATTTCAAAAACCAGAAGCCATTCATTTACGAATGTGATTGCACTTTAGTTTACATATTTAAATGTTGAGATATCAAGATTTGAATGAGGCAAAATAACATGCCTTTTCTCTCAAATATATTGTTATAATCATTTGTTTCAGATGTAGTGTAAGTATTTGCTGTATAAAAATTAATTTGGTGTTCAAAAAAACATTTTTCAAACTTGAGTCTTGAAAAAGAGGGGGTCGTCTTATATTCGGGCCAATACGGTAATTGCAATTTAAAAAAAAAAATACAGTCATCAAGAACTCAGCAGGCTGGACTGAGGCAGACCAGACGGAATTAATCTGTAGGGCCAAACATGTGATTGAAAATATTCACGTACACAACACTCTTACTCATTACTACCCGAGTCATAAAACTAAATGTTTTCAACCTTTATCGGGATCATAGAGTAAATCCTCTGTGGAGTAAGGACTGCTGTCATGTGATCCTGATGGACAGGCAGGTGAGGGGCAGGGTGACAGGCTGGAGCAACTGCTGGACCGCCCGGGGGCTGAGGGAATTTGGGTGTCAGTGCCTCTGGAGCTGCTGCTGCGCTGCTGTGGAGGAAAGGGTGCCCGGCGGCCATCGGGGACCTCTAGAGACTGCGTTTGATGTGAAGAGACAAAGAGACAAATATTTGTTGAACTAACCATGCCGGGGTTTTGTTCTTTATATACAATTTTCATTTCTAAATGTCCTACTCAATGCTGCTCTTGCATTTGTCTGTTGTGATTTGATTGTTTAATTAACTACCTACCTAACAATGGACATAAAAGGTATACACACCCCGGTGGTACAAATGGCAGGTGTTTGTGGTATAAAAAAAAAAAAATAGTTCTCCACCATTCATTTTACTAATAACATCTACATGTCAATTGAAGTAAAAAATATCAAATGAAATAAATGTAAGCAAAGGGAAGTAAATATTACTTGACACGCCTGGTTTCTGAGGCATCAATTGGTTCACAGTTTAGGCTGGTCAGTGCGACAGGGACAACTTTGCACATCTGGGCAAAGTAGGGCCTGCAGGCCACATCCAGTCCGTGTACAGTCCCTTGCACAGTTTATGAAGGCTAAATATTGTAAAAAGTCAAGTATGCACTGCTTCTATTTTGATGTGCCAACTTTTTTTTCAACTGCAGGCGAACAAATGCAGTGATTGCCTTCAGTGTCTTAATCTTTTTTCGAGAGCTTGGTATCATCAGAGAGCTTTGTAAACAGAAACTTACAACATATTATGATAATAATAATGTTAATCATTTTTCATTCATTAAAAAGTTAAATTAGAGAATGCTGCACGCAAAGCATGCATACAAAAATACAAAGGGCCTATATCATGCAAAATCAACTTTTTTGAGCTTTTGCCGCATCATCCGTCCATCATTCCATCAAGCAGCTCCTCCGCCATGCTGCCTCTTTTCTTTTTGATTTTTTTCCCTACGCGGAGAGGGGGAAATATTCGGTTTTAAAAAAAGCCCGGCTATGTGTAGACAACGCCTAATAGGGGGCGATCACTACACAGGGCCATATAGGTTTGGATCTCAGTGGCTGTGTCTGCGTCTGTGTGTCCCCTGCGACTGGCTGGCGACCAGTTCTGGATGTATACACCCAAACTATAGTTCGCCTTTCGGCCATAGTCAGCTGGGATAGGCACAGGATAAGCGGTGTGGAATTATATAGCACGTCCGCCTCACAGTTCAGAGGTCGTGGGTTCGATCCCGGCCCCGGCCTCCCTGTGTGGAGTTTGCATGTTCTCCCCGTGCCTGGGTGGGTTTTCTCCGGGTGCTCCGGTTTCCTCCCACATTCCAAAAACATGCATGGTAAGTTGATTGGACTCTCTAAATTGCCCCTAGGTGTGATTGTGAGTGCGGATGTTGGTTTGTCTCTGTGTGCCCTGCGATTGGCTGGCAACCAATTCAGGGTGTCCCCCGCCTACTGCCCAAAGGCAGCTGGGATAGGCTCCAGCACTCCCTGCGACCCTTGTGAGGAGAAGCGGTATCGATAATGGATGGTTGGAAGAACATGAAGAACAAGTTGCACATAAAGTGTTGAATCTATAAATATAATCCGCGCGATGCACGTTTGATTCTAAGCGAAACTGGACGCGTGTCAGAGGCATGATCTTCAATTCACTACCTCACCGACTGCATCGCTGAATTTTCTTGTCCCCAAAATGTGCGTACGGATAGGTTAGAGCGTCCGTCAATGTGCGCACTTTTTCTCCTAAATTTTTGGGGGAGAGGGTCACGTACATAACGCAGCACATTGCTTACGCATCTTTCACGCCTGTTTTGTGCGCACGCAGCTTTGATAAGTCCGGTCACTGTACACTTGCGCAATTTTTCCCGTCAAGTTTTTTTTTGGATAGGTCACGTACTTTGCGCAGGAAGTTGCGGTCAAATCTTTCAGGCCTCGTTCCGTGCGTACGCAGCGTCGATAAGTGAGACCCCTGGTGCGCACCCTCAACAATATTTAGAATGACTCTGATAATAAATAATAAAACAGAAATAATAAATGATATCACTTTACCTTTCGTTGTTAATCTGTTTAAGTGTTATTAATGAGGTTGCATTCATTTCATTTCATTACAAGAAAAAAAATGCATTATATTAAATAACACATTTGATCAACTTTTCCATTTCTGCACTGTAAAATGACCTAATTCTAGAAAAAAACTACAAGAAAAAGACTATAAACATGGTGAAACCTCAAAGGAAATGTTGGTTCAACCGTCAAAAAAGAATCTCAACAACTTTAAAACAACTTTTACTATTACACTTGACAAATGGCAGAGACAGATAGGAATATGACAGACTGAAACCGCAACAAACTGAGTCCTACCTTTAACTCTTCCTTCTCTCCGCTGTCTTTGATAAAGACCTTCTCTAGCTCATGGTTGATGCCCTCCATGCTGCTGGGTACCCGAGAGATTGAGGGCTTTGACACCGTTATGTTGGACAGTGGCATCTGGGCTGACTTAGACATGGAAAAGCGCTGAAGCGCACAGAGACAGTCTCAGCCAACACCATCATCAACCGACATTTGTACCTACTTGATATTCTGTATTGACTAGTAATTTTGTGTATGAGAAGTTCAGAATTTTAAATTTGATAAAAGAAGTACAAATTGAGAGAGAAAAGCAGGGAAACGCTTATTTACAGAAGCATGTTGCTGCCACATCACCAAAAAAATGTTCAATATTTTATTATAAAATTTCACATGATAAAGTGAAAGTAAAAAGATAAGATATCGCATTAAAGTTTGACTTTTGCATTTGTAAAAACAAAACAAAGCTAACGAAAACCACTACAACTGTAATTGGAACGTCTCAATTATCTTATTTGTTGCGGTTTTCCATAACGTTGTAAGAAACATTTAGGGTTCAAATCAAATATTTTTAGAAATGATTCCACAGGATTAAAGCAAACATACCTAGTTTTTGAAGAAGAAGGAAGAGGATTTCTACTTGGAATACTTAGATTAAATGATATTAGGGATGAAACGAATCCTCTAGTAATTCGGGTACCTCGATTAAAAATAAATAAATAAATAAATAAATACACACACAAGGCATTTTTTCTGCCTCGGGTAACCACTTATTTACGTGTACACTGCCAAGCAGAAGTCAAGCTGACCACAGTAACAATTGCTTATGGTATGCATGACAGTAATGCGGTTAAGAAGGCCAACTTCAAAATAAACCTTACCTTATCAAATGATACAGGCATGCCTAGCTACACTTTTATTTTGAAGTCTTTCCCTGCAGCGTGTCGCGGTGTAACGGCTGACTTGACATGTCTTCCAAACTCTGTTTAGCGCCGTTTGCCGTCACAAACTCTTGCTACCGACATCAACAAAACTGACAACGTCCTGAAATAAGGTTCAATCGCCAATTAAGGGGGCAAAAAAATGACTTAATTATGATGACAATGTATTTGTACAATCTCTGTTGCCAGCATTTAGCGACAGCTCCAGCAAGCGCTAGCAACATTCCATACAAACTAGTCAAATCCATAGGATTACTTTTCAAAGGTAGTAGACGGGGAGAGATTTTTTTTTTCAATTCTCACAAATGTTTCTAGAGAAGAAAATAGTGTACTGCTATGCACAGTTTAAATTTAAGTATAATTATATCTTGATTTTCTAAAAACGAAAACCAGTTGGCCGTTTATTATTTATCCGAATACCCGATTATTCAGTTCGAAATTTCGGATGGATATCCGAATACCAAAATATTCGATAGCTGCAGCCCTAAATGACATCAATATTTTATGAACAAAATACAATATGAATTCATTTCCCATGACTATGAAATATAGAATTATAGAGTGTCACAGCAAAATAACATTTTACAGCGACTAAAAACATGAAAAGACAGCAAATTACCTGAGTGTAGCTGGATCTGGTGCAGAGTGTTTTTCCGTGTGGTTTAAGAGATGATGTTAGGTGTTGTTGTTCCCTGTCACGGCTTTGCTTGCACTGGAGCTGTGTCCAGAGCTTTGCAGTCTGCTGGAATCACAGTCATCGGGGGCGAATCTAGGAATTGAACTTTAGGGGTGCTCAGCCCCTAATCAGAATACTAATGAAGAAGAAGAAGAACACCTTAGAGTTAGTATACGAATAAATTACAATCCTTAAACACAGAAAAGGTAAAACGTTTCCAAACTATTTGGGGGAATTTGTAGATTTCAGATTACCTTTATTTGGAACTGCAATATCAGATCTGAATGAAACTACTATGGTCCAAACCTTAATAGTCTAATCCCTCCCAAAAGTGGACCGTTTTTGTGATAAATGAGGAATTATTTTTAAATTACAGGTAACTAACGTCAAATGTGCAGGTTTCAGAGATGCAGTCCTGACATATATATTAGGGCTGTCAAAATTAAAGTATTAACTATGGAGATTAATTTAAATGTGATAACGCACAAAAATAAATAAATAACTCAGTTAACTCAGTTTTATTTACTTCCTGTAGCAGCTGACCTCAGCTCACTGTGCAGCCAAACTTAGAGGAGAGTCACTGTCGCAAAGACGGACTTTTACATAGTGTTACTTTAAAAAGTTGCTTGATGGCTCATTGGAGAAATCCTAAATAATTTGCACACTGCACAGCCAAATTCAAATACTGGACCATATTAGTTGTACGTCTTTGTTGTATCGTTCAACTGTTGTATTTTACAGGAAGAGAATCGTATTCAAGGATCAAAGAAAGCTATTAGAACAGTCTTTGAATCGAACGCTACTTTTATTTTTTTCCACATTAAGTCCAAGATTTTATCAAGTAAATATCAGTTCCAAGCTTTGTAAAAAATTGTAGTTGAAAAATATGATTAAGCTTACAATTACAATAGCGTACAATTTGAGAGATTATTTATTATTTTACTGTATTTCCTTTTTAAACACGCTAGCGAAGCGTATAACCATTCAGTGCTTGGTTGAAACATGATATTTTCATAGCAAAAATAGCACTCTCTGCACAGAGCAGTACGCTACCTTCCACTAATAAACAGTCATGGTGTACTGAAAGTACATAGCTTAAACCAAGATATGTGATACATTTCTTAACTTTTACCATCCAATACCAATACACTATTATCACTATTAAAACTTAAATTCTGCACTTTATTCTTGCATGTCTTGTCTTACTTTTATAATGGTGAATCTGTTTGTATCATTAGCGACATTCCAATTGCTTGGCCTTACCTCTGAAGCTAGTCGGTACTGCCGCAGGATACGGAATGCTGCCGGGGGCTCCTACTTGGCTGTTTTGTCAAAGCCACATCCGAGGGTCTGAAATGACAGCAGCAACACATTACTAACTCTAAATGTAAATGAGACCTTGACATGAAACATCTTCTCTTTTTAATTAAATTTTTACTTTGGAAACATAGCCATCAGAACTTGGGTGAGGGTTACATTGCAGACCATCCAATCTCAGGGAACACACAACGTTTCACTTTGACTTAGAATCCGACCACACATACGGTATATGATTTATGATTGCAGGAGGAAGTTGGCGTAAATTCAACTTCTCACTCATGCTCATCTACAGGATGTAGTAAAACCAAATTGCTGGAAAACGGGTCATTCCTACAAAGTAGTCCACAATAACCATTGACAAAAAAAAAATCTATTGCTACATGTAACCAATAGAACATGGGCAAAATCCTGCAGGTCCGTTACAATTTTGCTAGTACAAATAGACATAAACATAAAACACTAACCCAGCCATTTTATTAAAATCGGCAATGTTGTTAAAGAAAAAGAATACTAACTGCAATATGTTTGGTAGATTATTTCTGTATTTTAACACTGCTTCTTTTCAATAACTTTAAACACTACCAAAGGTTGTTTAATTCCCTTTATGGCCCATTTGTAAGGAGCATATCTCTGTGAGGAAAGCAGCACAAGTGAGTATGTGCCCATTTAAAATGTGCCGTATTTTCACCGATTAGACCGCAAACAAATTCACTGTTGTTTGGTGTTATTTGGTAGATGTGGATGTGAAACTATCAATATAACAAGGAACAAATAAGACTACTGTATATCAGTCACATTACAACTTATGCCAACAATCTAGGCAAATTCCATGTGACATGCTTGAAATATACTAATTAAGCATGGAGGGATCAAGTTCAAGTGCCAATCAGGACCTCGACTATCAGCACTTGGGGGAAAGAGAAGGCCAAAACCGGTATCAATAACAACCAACAGCAGAATAAACCATTTTTCATAGCAAAACACAGTTGCACACAGTCAGTTGTGCGGCTCATTCCACAAACACGTCCCTTACAAATGGGACATACTTTATAGGGTGGGGAAAAAAAAATTCTGGATTTCCAATAGTATATCATTTATTGTCAAGAAGCATTGTTACGCAACAGAGAAATAATCTTGCCCCCCAAAAAAGTTACATGTAAGGTTCCTTATTAAAGAAGACATGTTCTGGAATTTTTTTAAGTGCCTGAATACACATTAGGAAACATCCCACCCATCAAGTATCAAGTGTGAAATTTGGCAACATAATGTAAATCTTAATGTTTTCCGCCGTTCCTGATAATGTCTCTGAGCGAGCCGTTATGAATGTTCCCGAACTGTGTCGTCACAATATGCTAATATTAGGGATGTGACAATATCGGCAATATCGTGATATGGCAATATTAAAATTGCCACAATATATCATCGTCATCATGTCACAATATTAATAGCAGCAAATCTGTTTAAAAGCCCAAGTGCTTGAAAGCTTGCTGAAAGCTGAAAGCAGCGCATCTTAGAGAAATGTTACAAAATTAAGAGAATATACTGTTTGGAATCAATTAATACAATTTCATGGAGCAAAAACTGGGTTCTACATCAA